>NC_044032.1:441309840-441611291 GCF_901765095.1 Microcaecilia unicolor
GAGACTGAGAAAATACTGAGGCTAAGGTCACATGGCCAGGGCTCCTATTGGCTCTCTAGAGTCAGAGTTTTTTCTCAGTCTCCACCTGCTGGTAGGCGGGCACAACCCAACAGTCCAATCCTGGTCCGGTCCGGAGGGATGCTAAGGAAGCTACCAATTTCAATTTTATTTACAGATGAGACTAGGCTTTGAGACAGTAAATAATAGTTAACTATAGAGAAAGACTGATGGACTCGTGAACTTTTTGTTCACAAGTAAAGCTCAATTCCATAGGATGTAACAGTCTTCTAATGTCCGTCAATCCCATGTCATCAATTAAAATTGTTAGGTTCTTACTAGGGTGTTAAGAATGTCTATTAGGTTTCCTGTCTAAGACAGTATTGACGTTTTCCAGCAATTATTAGACTTCCAGGAAACATTTCCAATAATTCAATATGTAATATCTAGAAAAACAAATCATCACTAGAAGGGGCATATAAATTCAATATCAAATAATTCTTGTCCTGATAGCAAATTTGGAAGGATTTATTTATAAGAAATGGCTACTCCATTTTTCATTACAGGAGAAAAAGCATTTTAATAAAACCACTCTGTAGTTTTTCAAACTCCTTAGTGTTTCAATGAAACATATCTATATATATATATATATACTAGTAAAAAAGGCCCGTTTCCGAAACCAATGAAACGGGCGCTAGCATGTGGTTCTTTTTGTATGTGTGTGTGTATGTGTCACGGAGTTATTTTGTGTGTGTGTGTGAGTGTGAGAGGGTGCGGTGTGTGTGCAGGTTGTTGATGTGTGTCTTTTTTTGTTTTATTTTGTTTTTTGCTTGGGGGTTGGGGGATGTGCTGTGCTGGCAAAGTGGGTTGGATTGGTGTGTGGCTTTGAGGGTGTGTTTCTGTTGTATTGTGTGTGTGTGGTTTTGTCTGTCAAGGAGGTTTGTGGAGGGGGATCTTTCTGTTGGTGAAATGTAAATGTGGTTGTAGGGGGGGGGGGGGGGTCAGCCTTTGTTGAGTGTTTTTTTTTTGTGTTGTGCTGAGGCAGCAGTGTTGTTTTAGATGGGCGGAAGGTAGAGGAGCACGTTCTTTGTCTGTCGGTATATTTTGGCCGTTTCAGGGCTGCTGTAGGGGAATGCTGGAAGAGAAATGTGCTGTTGGCAGCAGCACCATCTTTTTCCATTGGGCTGGGGTTCTGGGCATCCTGGAGGTGGGTGACGGCTTGCCTGAGGACGGGGATGGTTGTTTTAAGTTGGCGGAAGGGAGAAGGAGCACAGTCTCGGGCCGTCGGGGGGTGATCCGATATGTTTGGTCCATTTCAGGCCGGCTGCAGGGGAATGCTGGAACATTTATGCGCTGCAGGAATCAGCGCCGTCTTTTTCTGGGTGCTCGGGGAATCCCCGAGGTGGGAGACAGCTTGCCTGAGGCTGGGGATGGTTGGGCATGTCCTTGGCCGCTTCGGCAAAAGGGGAAGAGGAAGGGGGTGGGGAGTTACCTGCAGCCGCCTGAGAAACCATGTAATCTTTGTTTGTTTTGTATTATTAGTTTGTATTTCTGTTGAAGAAAGAGTGGATGCCTTTCGAATGATGGAGGTGGTGCGTCGGTGTGCGGTTGTTTCGTTAGTTTGGCAGCCAGTCTCTAGCGATTCCCGGGCAGGGAAGGAGTAGGGAAACACGCTCCTCCCCCTTCCTTGGTCGCTGTTTGCTGCTGGCTGGGTCGCGGGTAATCCTTCCAGCTGGGCCACAGCTTGTCCTGTTCGCCCACATCCCAGATGGTGATGGGCACGTTGTTTTCCGGCTCCTCTGACTCCATGTCAAGCGATCCCAAATATAGTCTGTGCTATAGGCCCTCTGGCACTCTTCAGTACTGGCATTAGGCATTTAAAAATTCCCCCCCCCCCCTCTCCCCCAGTCTATTTTTGCACATACCCACAGCAGGAATATTCTTCTCTCGTTCCAGCGGTGGTTCTGTGCTCTCCGTGCTGCACAGATAATGAGCCATTCTGCTGGGGAATGCTCCTCCCTTATTACCACGTAGTTTCCTCTGATTGGTCCATCTTACGTTGCCTAGTGTTGCCTGGGAACGGTGTTGTGATGGTCCTTTGTGTTTCAGAATGTTGAGTGTGTTTTTTCTGATTGGTCCGTCATGCGAGGGCGGGGCAGAGAGACATGGTCAGTGTTCTGGCTTCACCACCATGAATCCATGAACCCTTCAGTGAGTGACTTCAGAACGTTGTCTTCAGAACGTTGAGGGTGAGTTTTATTATAGTAGATATATATATTTGTATATATATTAGCTTTATTAGACAAACAGGCTCATTTTCAAAAGAGATGGACGTCCAAAAAGTGACAAATCGGCACTTGGACGTCCATCTCATAGAGACGTCCAAAACAGTATAATCGAAACCCGATTTTGGAAGTCTCTCTCAGAAGTCCGTAACAAGGACATCCAAATCTCAAGGAGGCATATTGGAGGTGTGGTCGAGGTGGGACATGGGTGTTCCAAAGAGTTGGACGTCTTTGAGCCATAATGGAAAAAAGCAAAGACGTCCAGGACTAAAATTTGGACGTTTTCACCCAGACCTGTTTTTATTACGAATAAGGGAAAGGGGACTTGATATACCACCTTTCTGAGGTTTTTGCAACTACATTCAAAGCGGTTTATTTATTCATTTATTAATTACATTTGTACCCCGCGCTTTCCCACATACAGCAGGTTCAGTGCGGCTTACATAGTAAAAAGCATTACAGAAGAAACATGTAAGAAGAACATTATAAACTGTGATAAGCATATCTGCTTAGATAGTAAAAAGCATTACTAAGGACATGTAAGAGGAGTAATATAAACTGTGAAAGACACATTGGCAGCAGTGCCCAAGAATATATGAACTGGGATAGGGAAGGGTTTCTTAGAAAACAAACCATACTGTACAAGAGAAAGGAATATGTCAGGAATAAGTCTTTATGTGTACAGGGTGGTAGTAACGGGGGACAGTGAAGCCAATTTCTCCTTTCTTCCTTGCCCCTTGATCCACAGCCAAAAATGCTAAAGAAACTCAAGGACCTCATGCCCTCCTGAGGGTGGAGAGAGGGAGAGCAAAGGTGGTGGTGGTGGTGGGGAACTGGGCAAGCAGCAACGTACTTTCTGTAATAGTTTTCTTTTCAGTGTGCACTTATTTTAAAGCTGCTCATTGCTGTTATGCACATATATTCAGGTACTTATTTTGTAGCAGGGGCAATGGAGGGTTAAGTGACTTGCCCAGAGTCACAAGGAGCTGCAGTGGCAATCGAACTCAGTTCCCCAGGATCAAAGTCCACTGCACTAACTACTAGGCTACTCCTCCACTCCACAAAAAGGTGCCCGAAATGACCAGATGACCACTGGAGGGAATAGGGGATGACCTCCCGTTACTCCCCTAGTGGTCACTAACCCCCTCCCAGCCTCAAAAAACATGATTAAAAATATTACTTGCCAGCCTCAGATGTCATACTCAGGTCCATGACAGCGCATGCAGGTCCCTGGAGTAGTTTAGTAGTAGGTGCAGTGCACTTCAGACAGGTGGACCCAGGCCCCCCCCCCCCCCATCTGTTATATTTGTGGAGGAAACAGCGAGTCCTCCAAAACCCACCAGAAACCCGCTGTACCCACATATAGGTGCCCCCCTTCACCCGTAAGGGCTATGGTAGTGGTGTACAGTTGGGGATAATGGGTTTTTTTTTTTGGGGGGGGGGGCTCAACACACAAGGTAAGGAAGCTGTTTACCTGGAAGCATTTTATGAAGTCCACTGCAGTGCCCCCTAGGGTGCCCGATTGTTGTCCTGGCATGTCAGGGGGACAAATGTACTAAAAATGCTGGCTCCTCCCACGTCCAAATGGCTTGAATTTGGACGTTTTAGACTTGGACGTCTTTGGTTTTGAAAATGGCCGAAAATCAAAGACACCCATATCCAAGGACGTCTAAGGTATTTTCGAACAGACATATCCAAAATATATTACCATTACACAGCGACTATGTGACTACAAGATCATGATAGTTTCCATGCTGCCAAAGAAATAAACAGAGGAAAAAATGTATAGTAATAGAAAGTGGCCAATTAATGTCATATACATCATTCCATGGAGAAGGAATTTCTCTGCTGGGAGAGCAGTGAAAGGGGTCAAACAAGCAGCCCTCCAGAACCGACAAAGAAACATCAGAATAATGTTATAATACAATTCCTACAGCCTACAAAATGTAATATATGAAGAGTAGAATCTTATCAGATGAAAATTCAGAGCTACATGTAATGAGATGTACATCTCACAGATATGCATTCACCCAAAATTATGTGAAAGAACAGCAATGACAAAAGATCACGTTCACCTTACAGATCTTTGAAACAACGCAATATACAGTGGTGGAAATAAGTATTTGATCCCTTGCTGATTTTGTAAGTTTGCCCACTGACAAAGACATGAGCAGCCCATAATTGAAGGGTAGGTTATTGGTAACAGTGAGAGATAGCACATCACAAATTAAATCCGGAAAATCACATTGTGGAAAGTATATGAATTTATTTGCATTCTGCAGAGGGAAATAAGTATTTAATCCCTCTGGCAAACAAGACCTAATACTTGGTGGCAAAACCCTTGTTGGCAAGCACAGCGGTCAGACGTCTTCTGTAGTTGATGATGAGGTTTGCACACATGTCAGGAGGAATTTTGGTCCACTCCTCTTTGCAGATCATCTCTAAATCATTAAGAGTTCTGGGCTGTCGCTTGGCAACTCGCAGCTTCAGCTCCCTCCATAAGTTTTCAATGGGATTAAGGTCTGGTGACTGGCTAGGCCACTCCATGACCCTAATGTGCTTCTTCCTGAGCCACTCCTTTGTTGCCTTGGCTGTATGTTTTGGGTCATTGTCGTGCTGGAAGACCCAGCCACGACCCATTTTTAAGGCCCTGGCGAAGGGAAGGAGGTTGTCACTCAGAATTGTACGGTACATGGCCCCATCCATTCTCCCATTGATGCGGTGAAGTAGTCCTGTGCCCTTAGCAGAGAAACACCCCCAAAACATAACATTTCCACCTCCATGCTTGACAGTGGGGACGGTGTTCTTTGGGTCATAGGCAGCATTTCTTTTCCTCCAAACACGGCGAGTTGAGTTCATGCCAAAGAGCTCAATTTTTGTCTCATCTGACCACAGCACCTTCTCCCAATCACTCTCGGCATCATCCAGGTGTTCACTGGCAAACTTCAGACGGGCCGTCACATGTGCCTTCCGGAGCAGGGGGACCTTGCGGGCACTGCAGGATTGCAATCCGTTATGTCGTAATGTGTTACCAATGGTTTTCGTGGCGACAGTGGTCCCAGCTGCCTTGAGATCATTGACAAGTTCCCCCCTTGTAGTTGTAGGCTGATTTCTAACCTTCCTCATGATCAAGGATACCCCACGAGGTGAGATTTTGCATGGAGCCCCAGATCTTTGTCGATTGACAGTCATTTTGTACTTCTTCCATTTTCTTACTATGGCACCAACAGTTGTCTCCTTCTCGCCCAGCGTCTTACTGATGGTTTTGTAGCCCATTCCAGCCTTGTGCAGGTGTATGATCTTGTCCCTGACATCCTTAGACAGCTCCTTGCTCTTGGCCATTTTGTAGAGGTTAGAGTCTGACTGATTCACTGAGTCTGTGGACAGGTGTCTTTCATACAGGTGACCATTGCCGACAGCTGTCTGTCATGCAGGTAACGAGTTGATTTGGAGCATCTACCTGGTCTGTAGGGGCCAGATCTCTTACTGGTTGGTGGGGGATCAAATACTTATTTCCCTCTGCAGAATGCAAATAAATTCATATACTTTCCACAATGTGATTTTCCGGATTTAATTTGTGATGTGCTATCTCTCACTGTTACCAATAACCTACCCTTCAATTATGGGCTGCTCATGTCTTTGTCAGTGGGCAAACTTACAAAATCAGCAAGGGATCAAATACTTATTTCCACCACTGTATATATACTAGTAAAACATGCCCATTTCTGCAGCAAATGAAAATGGCGCTAGCAAGGTTTTCATCCCGAAACCCCCCTCCCTACCCACCCCTTCTGTGTTGTGAAGCCGCTGACCGCCATTGTTGCGGACCTCGTCAACGCATGCCACCTTCATCTCCTGAGTCCTTTCATTTTTCCCTTCTGAGTGAACTGTTTCTTAAACATCCCCAATCGACCCCCCCTCCCTTTACCCGCCAAATCATCCTCCCCTTTGGCTACTCAGGTCTTATTGGCAACCCCCCCCCCCCCATTTAAATTCTTCTTTTAACTTCATTCTCTTGTATATTACCATTCCTCTGTTATTAAACCTCCTTTAATTGTACATTCTCTCTTCTCCCACCATCCATTCAGCCTAACCTGTACCCCATTCTGACATACCCCTTCTGTTATAGTGGCATTAGTCCATCTCAGTGTGTGCAGGTGTTCAGGTTTCGGTTGTGCTCTCCTCTTCCGTCTGCAGCATGTTCAAAGTTTGCACATATTCTGTTGCTTCATTCACCCGGTGAAATAGCTTTGTTGTACGATGTTGTGTTAACTTACGTTTAGGTGGATATAGGAGAGCGCGAAGTGCGTTGCTGGGCCGCATCCAAATTCACCGAGTGCAGCGTGTCATGTGCTTCCTCCGTGCGATCATAAAGTTGTTGCAGCTTACTTTGTAAGGGCACTTCTTCCGCCGCTTTAATTTCCGCCGCTATTTCACCTACCGAAGCTGATCCGGGTGTTGGTTCTCCGGTACTCCCAGGGTCGGCCATTTTGTTGGGCACCAACTTCTGCTTCTGTCGCTCCTTGCAGACTGTTTTTGCTGCCATTCCGGCTTTTCTTCTCTCACTGTCCAGTGATATCGTCTGAGGAGCGCTTCCTCGTTCTTCTACTTTGTTTCGGAGTGCCTTGATACTGCTATCAATCACTTTTCGCCGTTTGTGGGGGGGGGGGGGGGGGGGGTGAGCACGGAGCTTATTCTTTCAGCGTGTGCTCTGTGGCATGGCAACACGCGACCTTCCATCTCCTGAGTCCTCCGTTGTTGGTTGTGAAGCCACTGACGCCATGGGTCCGCCCTCGACGTCATCACATTTGACGCGAGGGCGGGGCCCATACACAGTGATTTCGGTGGTTTCACCACCACAAAGGCTTCGAACCGGAAGGAAGTGCCCGGAGGACCTGACAGTGACGTCAGTGTCCTCAGAACGTTGAGGGTGAATTTTACTATATAGGATAAGATCCTCAGGTTTGGTAAGCAATCATTATTTAAATGTGTGACTGAAGACAGTCGGGTAGAATAGGGCCGTATATAGCACCCATTTTTTAAGGGGCAGGACGCATCACTAGTTATTCCCACATCTAGGTCACTCATAAATATGTTAAAAAGCAGCAGTCTCAACACAGATCCCTGTGAAACCCCACTTTCTACCTTCTCCATTGAGAAAACTAACCATTTAACCCTACTCTCTCTGTTTTCTATCCTTTAATCAGTTTTTTATCCACAATAGAACACTACCTCCTATCCCATGACTTTCCAATTTCCTCTGGAGTCTTTCATGAGGTACTTTGTCAAATGCCTTTTCAAAATCCAGATACACAATATCGACCGGCTCACCTTTATCCACATGTTTGTTCACCCCTTCAAAGAAATGTAGTAGTAGATTGGTAAGCCAAGATTTCCCTTCACTAAATCCATGTTGGCTTTGTCTCATTAAACCATGCTTCTGAATATGCCCTGTAATTTTGTTCTGTATAATAGTCTCTACCATTTTGCCCAGCACCGATGTCAGGCTCATCGGTTAATTTCCCGGATCACCTCTGGAACCCTTTTTAAAAAATCGGCGTTACATTGGCCACCCTCCAATCTTCCGGTACCATGCTCGATATTAAAGATAAATTACATATTACTAACTATAGTTCTGCAAGTTAATTTTTCAATTCTATCAATATTCTGAGATGTATAGCATCCGGTCCTGGCAATTTGCTACTCTTCAATTTGTCAATTGCTCCCTTACATATTCCAGGTTTACAGAGATTTGATTCAGTTTCTCTGACTTGTCAGCACTGAATACCATTTCTGGCACCGGTATCTCTCACATCTTTCTTCAATGAAGACCGAAGCAAAGAATTAATTTAATCTCTCCGCTATAGCCTTGTCTTCCCTGAGTGCCCCTTTCACCCCTCAGGTCAACTAGCAGTCCAATAGATTCTTTTGCCGGCTTCTTGCTTTTAATACACCTAAAAAAAAGTGTTTACTATGCGTTTTTGCCTCCAACACAATCTTCTTTTCAGTCTCTCTTTGCCTTTCTTATCAGCGCTTTGCATTTGACTTGCCATTCTTTCTACAATTTCCTATTATTTTCAGTCAGATCCTTCTTCTATATTCTGAAGGATTTTCTTTTAGCTCTAATAGCTTCCCTCATCTCACTTTTTAACCATGCCGGCTGTCATTTGGTCTTCCTTCCTTTTTTAATACACAGAATATATTTTATTATTTCATACTAGTAAAAAAGGCCCGTTTCCGAAACAAATGAAACGGGCGCTAGCAAGGCTTTCCTCGGAGTGTGTATGTTTGAGAGAGAGAGAGAAGTTGCGAGTGTGTGTCAGAATTGAAGAAAGCATGGGATAGGCATGTGGGATCCCTTATGAAATGAAGAGTTAGTGGTTACTGAGGATGGGCAGACTGGATGGGCCATTTGTCTCTTATCTGAACCCCGCCCTCTTCTTCCCCATTCCTTTGCTGCAGTCAGAGGAAGAGGATAAAGGATTTCTTCAACAGGAACTGGTTTGTAATGCCCCCTGGCTTCTTGTATTCCAGGTACTTGAGGTTTGCAGCATCATCTCTGTGTAAAAACTGTCCACCTCAAATAAAACAAATTATTACCATTGTTATTAAAATGTCACACATTCTCTTCAAAAAGTTTGCTTGGATCAGGCCAGGGATAATAACACCGGCAGCCCAAGTCCGGGACTCGAGAGCAGAAAGTTAGCGGCTGAGCGCTTCACTGTTCTGTATATCTGCCCCTCCCCATCTTCTGTGCCACAATCACAGACTGCAAGGCTTCCATTCTGAATAGAGACATCAAGTGCCCTGTCACTTTTTGATAGTTAAAAACTGAATACTTCTCTTTTTTCAGAACCACAAAATAAATGGAACACCTGACCAGTCCTGGCTCCTTTTTCTGGAGCAGGAACCATTGCACCCAGTCTAAAAGATTTTGAAGAGTTGATTGAACTGCTTCCACTTTCTGTGAGACCAATAAGGAGAAAGAATGAGTCTGCGAGAGGGTGAGAATTTAAATTATATATGTTTTATAGAAATTAAACAAAAAAACGAGCACAAAGGGCCTTTAAAAACAGAGGGAACACAGTTCTTTCATTCAAAAAAACTTTTAATAGTAGAATTTGATTGGAGGAAGACCAGACACGGGCCGTGTTTCGGTGCTACCGCACATGCATCAGGGGTCACACCAATGACTAAAAGGCTTCAAAGACTGATTACAAACCGTCTGATGTTTTCCAGAATTTTCCTCCGAATGTCATGCAGTGCAGGACTCGCGCACACCATTTTATCCTTTTGAGAACCACACTAATGGTGTGCGTGAGTCCTGCACTGCATGACATTCAGAGGAAAAAGCTGAAAAATTAGGAGCCACAATGAATTACAAACACTGCTGACCCCAGTAACGTTTCTTCCCCCCCCCACCCCCACCCACCCAGGGCTACAAACCTCCAGGCCTACCAGACCAGTCGAGACTGCACAGGTTCAGACCTCTACCTCCTGCTGGGAGACACAGAAATAGACTCAGATGGACTGTACAGCTAACTTATAGGCACCACAAGAAGTCTGTAGCTTTCAATCTTCATCCACCTGGTGGTAGAAGTGCATAACCCATCCGTTTAGGCCAGTTAGCAAAGACATCTGGGGGGGTGGGGGGACGACGACAACTCAGCCAGTCTCCACAGGCTAAAACCCTTAAACAGTAGCAATTTCCAAGGAAGAATAGAGAAAATTAATGGGGGGGAGGGGGAAAGCCTCCAGCAAGAGGCTCAGACTTCTCCAAGTGTCTCAAAGATGCAGTAGCAGAATGCTGCTTAAGTGGCTACCAGTTCTCCAACTGGGCCAGGAGCTAACACTTCAAAACTAGACTAGAAGCTGCAGGGTATGATGGTCACCATCTGCTAGCGACAGAAATACAGATGACCTCTCTACATGGTGCCTTTATAGGGTAGTAGAGTAGATCTCACAATGTTTTGTTCTATCTCCATCTGCTGGCTGATGAGTATAACTCACCTGTTCTGCGCTGGTGAAGATAAGAAAAAATAGTTTACTTCTTGAACTGAAGTGAATGTTTTTATAAACAGTATTAATTTTCAAAAAATATCTGGGTATACAAGTGTTAATTTTCAAGTTAAAAAAATTGTTGATAAACTGAATGTTTGTAAAACATTTAACTCAAGAGGTAAATGACTAATTACCAGCTGAACATTTGTTGTTTTCAGTGTATGAACACCTTATTGTGATATTAAGTATTACTTAATTTGACCAGCTTCCTTCTTGGTTCAATAGCTTGTGTGTAGGTGGCCTTTTGTCTTCTCTCACCAGGAAAGCTACAGCTTTTGCCCTTAACCATGGTTTCTCTTCTGCCCCTCCCCTCATGATAGTGAGAGATAGTTAGTACCTTACTTGAAAAACTGTGAAGGGAACAAAGAAGGTCCAAAGGAGCTCTGTGATCCAAGAAGAGTCTGCCAAACTCTGTAAAGGGAGATAGAGAGAACGGTGAGAGACCTGAAATAACCAGGGGAAATGAATAGCACAGAGAAATAAATTAAAGTGAGCACAGAATGCAAGACAGAAATAACTTTTTCCAAAGCACTGGCCATGGATTTCCTGGCCTCAAAACAAAGATCAACACAGGGAGTATTTTGAAGGAGAGTACTACCACTCAAATGGAGTTCCCAACCTCTACCAAATCCTACTTCAAAACCTCAAGCTGAATAGATTGTTCTTAAAGAAGCTTCCCCCCCCCCCCCCCCCCAATAATCTTCTAAAATGTAAAGATTTAGAAAGATTTGCACAGTTGAGTTGCCATTAAACTTGTTCTCTTATTCTAAGCCAGTCTCACAAGAACAGTAAAAACTATCCAACATAAAATATCCAACATTAAGTTAGAAGTGATTTATAGTAGTAGTAGTACTTCTTGTAGTACTTTTGATAAAAGGAAAAGATAAGAGGCAGTGCAACTGAACCATTTAGAGACACAGGAATTGCAGCAAACAATTGAGAGCACAGTCCACAACCATGGAATTGTGAGGTTGCTGAGACTTCATCAATCCAAGGTTCCCCGTGGATCTGATATTGGGATTCAGTTCTTTTTGTGATCACGGGGTTAGACAGAGGGAACGACCAGTTTCGCATAAGGACTTCTTTCAGTACATTATGCAAAGGAGGCGTTGCAGCCTCTCTAGGTGGAGAAGGATAATCCAGGACCTTGAGCATCTCAGCCCTGGGCTCATCCTCAACCTCCATAGGGAAGGGAATAGCCGCAGCCATTTCCCGGACAAAGGAGGTAAATGATCGACTCTCCAGTGGAGAAAGTCTCCTTTCTGGTGGTGGTGAAGGTTCAAAAGGAATCCCATAGGGCTCATCAGATGAAAAGTACCTGGGATCCTCCTCTTCCTCCCACGATCGCTCAGCTTCAGTATCAGACAAGACATCTCTCAGAGCAGTCCGAAACTGAGCCTGCCTAGACGCCGAGGAACGACGTCCTTGATGGCAGTGCCGAGAAGTCGACGTCCGCCTGGACTCCAATGAAGCTTCCTCCACCGACGTCGAAGGGGAGTCGACCTGGGTGGCAGGCGGCACCGAGGTCGGGGACCTCACCACAGGCGAAGGGCCAGATACCGTTGTAGCAGATGGTTTGGAAGGCGCACGCACTCCTGACACAGAAGCAGACTGGCGCAGTAACCCTTCCAGAAGCTCTGGAAGCAGGGCCCTAATGCGCTCGTCGAGAGCCGCCATCGGACAAGGCTGCGGGGTCGGTAAAAGAGCCGGTGGCAGAATCTGTTGAGGCTCGGGAGCAGGTACCGGACTGCTAGACCGACGCATCGGCACCTCCTGAATACAGGGAGAGCGATCCTCTCGGTGCCGACGCTTTTCGGGTGCTGAATCTCTCGACGCCCTGGAGCTCCCGGCACAGTGTGTCGAAGGAAAACGATGATGGTGCTTCTTCGCCTTCACTCGATGCTAGTCATCGAGACTCCTCGGTACTGATGAGGAAGACGTGGAATCCTCACGTCTCCGCAGGACCGGGTCTGACGAAGGTCGGTCCTGGGGGGCCTGCATAACAGAAGGCCTCGAGACAAGTGGAGACCCACTCGATGCCTCACTGCTCCCAGCACGAGTTGGTCATTCCGCAGCCATTACCTTCGCTCCCGACGTCGATGTGTCCCTCCATGTCGACGCCGCTGACCTCGGCACCGATGTCGATGTTGAAGGACCAGACTGAGCTTCTCTCGTTGGGCCTCTTGAGATGCTTGGGTCCGTTTCTTCATGCGAAGACACAGACTGCAAGTGGTAGCCCGACAAAGTAAAGAGCAGACTGGATGGACCGTGCAGGTCTTTTTCTGCCGTCATCTACTATGTTATATGTTACCTGGACCCAATGGTATACACCCCAGGGTACTGAAAGAACTCAAATATGGAGTTGAAGATCTGCTGTTAGTGATCTGTAACCTGTCATTAAAATCGTCCATAGCACCTGAAGATTGGAGGGTGACTAATGTAAAGCCTACTTTTAAAAATGGATTCAGGGTTACTGACTTTGGCTCTTTACATTCTGCTGAGCAGTTGGCTAAAAGCATTCAACTACCAGAACTCCATTACAAGCTTTTATTACAAAAGTATACCCCATCCTTCCAGAATGAAAAAGATGGATCTCCCTACAGATGGGACCTGTCTTAAGTGTGGCACACCAGACACTTCCTATAAACATTTGGATTGCAGCCTGGACAAATCTAGGAAGGATGTATCGCTGAACTTGGGAGCCCACTCTGCAAATCTGTGTGTTGGATATAATAGAGGGCACCAGAAACTTGAGTGTTTTTGCACAAGGCATCACTGATTGCTAAACACTGCATACTTCTACAATGGATTCACTACTCCAACTCTGGTGCAATGGAGAAACCAGATGCATGAGTTACTGTGGATGAACAAACTTTGAGGACGATCTAAAGAAATTTCTTCTGATTTAGACACTATTCATGGACACCCTTCCTGTTCCAAGTACAATTGGTTATTTTAAACAACTTGGAGAAGAAATCACCTCCAACCCCCCCCCCCCCCCCAACTTCTTTTATTAAGAAATCAACTCATTGTTTTTGCTGGTTCATAATATGTTAAATCGGCAGGTGTTCGGGGAAAGGTGGGGATTATAGGTCTCAGAATACCTGGGGTTGGAAAAGGTAAAGGGGAATTTTGAGGGGATAGGGCTTAGTTGGCATATAGGTTTGCATACTCTGTGACATTCTAGTTTTGGAATGATAGCTTTATATTTTAAAATTGCAATTATGTATTTGAGATATTGATTATATAAGATAGATTTAAACTAAAAGGGATCTAGGGGTAATATGGGAAATTACAGACTGATAAAGCCTGACATTAGAGTTGGGCAAAATAGTGGAAACTATTATAAAGAACAAAATCACTGAACACAGATAAACATGGTTTAATGGGACAGAGTCAACAGATTCAGCCAAGGTAAGCCTTGCCTCAATTTGCTTCATGTTCTGTTGCGGATTAGGAACTGGTGACCGCGCATGCACGGGTGCCTTCTCACCTGCTGCTCAGGTACAGCTACCACAGTTAAATACTACAGCAAGAAAAAATAAAAACAGGAGACAACTAGGGGAGGTGAGAGAGTTTGTGAGAATATAAGCTCTGTTGTCCTCGGAGAATACTTGCTACAGGTAAGTAACATCGCTTTCTCGGAGGACAAGCAGGGCATTAATTCTCGCAAGTGGGAATCCCTAGCATCCAGGCTCACAGAAAACAAACATTGGTCAACTAGGTCTCATAACGGCGATAACTGAGATCAACCTAAAACTATATACAAATCAAGTAAAACAGGCCTAGTGTGGGGTGGAGTTGGATTCTAGACCCCAAACAGATTCTGCAACACTGTCCGAACCGACTGTGGTGTCAGGTATCCTGCTTAAGGCAGGAATGAGATGTGAATGTGTGGGCTGACCAAGTCACAGCCTTACAAATTTCTTCAATGGAGGCTGACCGCAAGTGGGCTACTGACGCAGCCATGGCTATGACATTATGAGCCTTGACATGACCCTCCAGTGTCAGCCCAGCCTGAGCATAAGTGTAAGAAATGCAATCTGCCAGCCAATTAGAGACTGTGCATTTCTCAATGGCGACCCTCATCCTGTTGGGATCAAAAGAAACAAAGTTGGGCAGACTGTCTGTGGGGTCTTGTCCGCTCCATGTAGTAGGCCAATGATTGCTTGCAGTCAAAAGGTGTGCAAGATGCTCTCACAAGGATGGGCATGAGGTCAGGAAAAGAATGTTGGCAAGACAATCGAGTGGTTTAGATGGAACTTCGACACAACCTTTGTTAGGAACTTAGGGTGTGTGGAAAGAGGATACTCTGTTGTGATGAAACTTAGTATAAGGTGCATCCACTACTAGTGCTTGGAACTCACTGATCCTACAAGCTGAATTAACAGCCACCAAGAAAATGACCTTCCAGGTCAAGTACTTGGCCCATACGCCAGGCCCCCTCCCTACCCATCTTCAAATCATTGCTCAAAGCCCACCTCTTCAATGTCGCCTTCGGCACCTAATCACTACACCTTTTCTCAGGAAATCTAAACTACCCCAACTTGACATTTCGTCCTTTAGATTGTAAGCTCTTCTGAGCAGGGACTGTCCTTATTTGTTAATTTGTACAGCGCTGCGTAACCCTAGTAGCGCTCTAGAAATGTTAAGTAGTAGTAGTAGTAGTAAGTACTTCAGATGGCAGGAATTCAGTGGCTCGAAAGGAGCTCTCATCAGCTGAGTGAAAACGACACTGAGGTCCCATGACACGGGTAGAGGTTTGACAGGGGGCTTTGACAAAAGCAAATCTTTCATGAAACGAACTACTAGAGGCTGTCCAGAGATGGGCTTACCTTCTACATGTTGATAAGCACTAACTGCACTGAGGTGAACCCTTATGGAATTGGTCTTGAGACCGGACTCGGAAAGGTGCAGAAGGTATTCAAGCAGGGTCTGTGTAGGACACCAAACAGGATCTAGGGCCTTGCCCTCACAACAGATGGCAAAAGTATAACACCTGTTAGTGGAATCTTTTGTGGAAGCCAGCAAGACTCAGGAGACACCCTCTGACAGACCGAGAAAAGCAAATTCTAGGCTCTCAACATCAAGGCCGAGAGGGCCAGAGACTGAAGGATGGGATGTACAAGAGATCCCTCGTTCTGTGTGATAAGTCAGAAAACACTCCAATCTCCACAGTTCTTTGGAGGAAACTCCAGAAGAGGAACCAGATCCGCTGAAGCCAGTAAGGCGAGATTAAGATCATAGTCCTGCAGTCTTCCTTAAGTTTCAGCAAAGTCTTCCCCACAAGAGGAATGGGAAGATATGCAGAATTAGAAAAGTTCAAAGAAGGGTGACCAAAATCATTAAGGAGATGGAACACCTCTCATATGAGGAAAGGCTTAAGAGGTCAGGACTCTTCAGCTTGGAAGAGACAGCTGAGGGGGAATATGATAGAAGTCTACAAAATACTACTAATTAGTGTAGAACGGGTAAACATGAATTGATTTTTAACTCTTTGAAAAATTACATAGGGGACACTCAAGTTACATGGTACTACTATAAATACGAACAGGAGGAATTTTTTTTCACTCAACAAATAGGCAAACTCTGGATCTCGTTGCCAGAGGATGTGGTATTAGCATTTAATGTATCTGGGTTTAAAAAAAGGTTTGGACAAGTTCCTGGAGGAAAAGTCTATAGTCTGCTATTGAGATAGACATGGAAAAAGCACTGCTTGTCCATAGGATCAGTAGCATGAATCTTGCTACTATTAGGAATTTTGTCAGGTACTTGTAACCTGAACTGGCCACTGTTGGAAGCAGGATACTGGGCTAGATAGACTATTGGTCTGACCCAATATGGTTATTCTTACATTCCACCAGATGATGTCAACCAATTCTTTCAAACAATGTCCTGCTTGTCCTCGGATACATTTTCTGTACCTTGTCTGCATGGCATAATATAAAATCAACACTTCCCATTGTCCCTCCTAGCTCCTGTACTCACCACAGCTATGAAGGGTCTCTGGGCCTGCAATGCTACTGGCTGAACAACATCCAGGATCGAGAATTGCCAGGAGCTGAAAAACATTTTGCAGTTTAAGAAAATACAGTTAGTTTGGTCAGCTTAATTATCTGAATAGAACTAAAGGATTTTTTTTTTTTTTTTGGGGGGGGGGGGGGGGGGGGTGAAGACTGAGAAAGGGAGGAAGAACAAGACCAGAAAAGTACCATTATTACTAAATAATTCTAGTACTATTAATAATGTTATACTATTGGACCCAGCAGTGCTACATGTGACAAAATATGCTTCACCCAAAATTCCTACAATCCTAAGAAAAAAAAAAAAAAAACCAGCTAAACAGTCTCAGTCACACACTGAGGGCCAATGTGATGAACTGTGCATTAGAACTGTATGCCGAGCTTCTGCTCACCATTTCTTAACACACGCTGAAAGCGAATATACTTACCTGTAGCGGGTGCTCTCCAACGACAGCAGGCTGATAATCCTCACAAGTGGGTCGGCGATCAGCACCAGCCCAGGAACTGGCATTCCAGGTAGCAAAAATCTTGCTAGAGCCTTCTGAGCACGATGTGCGTCCGACTGCACATGCACAGAGTGCCTTCCCACCCGCCACGCTCCTCACTTCAGTTAAGAGTACAAGAAAGACAGAGAAGACAACTCCAAGGGGAAGTGGGCGGGTTTGTGAGGATTATCAGTCTGCTGTCGTCGGAGAATATCTGCTACAGGTAAGTATCTTCGCTTTCTCTGAGGACAAGCAGGATGAATAATCCCCACAAGTGGGGTATCCCTAGCATTCAGGCTCACTCAAAATAATAAACATTGATCAATTGGGCATCACAACGGCGAGGACATAACATAGATTAACCTGAAACTATATACAAAACTAGCTGAGAGTGCAGCCTGGACCAGAACAAAATGGGCCTAGGGGGGTGGAGTTGGAATCTATACCCTAAACAGATTCTGCAACACTGACTGCCCAAACCAACTGTCGCATCGGGAATCCTGCTCAAGGCAGTAATAAGATGTGAATGTGTGGACTGAAGGCCACATCGCAGATTTGCAAATTTCTTCAATGGAGGCTGACCTTAAGTGAGCCACCAATGCAGCCATGGCTCTAACATTATGAGCCATGACATGGCCCTCCAGAGTCAGCCCAGCTTGGGCATAAGTGAAGGAAATGCAATCTGCTAGCCAACTGGAGATTATGCGTTTTCCAATGGCGACTCCCCTCCTGTTGGGATCGAAAGAAACAAACAACTGGGCAGACTGTTTGAAGGGCGTCGTCCGCTCCATGTAAAAGGCCAATGCTCTCTTACAGTCCAAAGGTGTGCAAGCTGCTCTCGCCAGGGTGGGCATGAGGTCGGTGGAAAAATGTTGGCAAGACAATTGACTGGTTCAGATGGAACTCCGACACCACCTTTGGTAGGAACTCTGTTGTGATGAAACTTAGTATAAGGTGCATCCACTACTAAGGCCCGAAGATCACTGACCATACGAGCTGAAGCAACAGCCACCAAGAAAACAACCTTACAGGTCAAGTACTTCAGATGGCAGGAATTCAGTGGCTCAAAAGGAGCTTTCATCAGCTGGGCGAGAACAAAGTTGAGATCTTATGACAGTGGCAGAGGTTTGACAGGGGGCTTTGACAAGAGCAAACCTCTCATGAAGAGAAACAACTAAAGGCTGTTCAGAGCCTACACACTGATGATGAGCACTAATTGCACTGAGGTGAACCCTTATGGAGTTGGTCTTTAGACCAGACTCTGATAAGTGAAGAAGGTAGATATGGAGGCATATTTTCAAAGCACTTAGCCTTCCAAAGTTCCATAGAAACCTATGGAACTTTGGAAAGCTAAGTGCTTTGAAAATATGCCTCAGAGTCTTTGTAGACAAGAAAGGGGATCTATGGCCTTGATGTCACACCAGATGGCAAACTTCCTCCATTTAACAGAATAACACTTCTTAGTGGAATCTTTCCTGGAAGCCAGCAAGACCCGGGAGACACCCTCCAAAAGACCTAAGGAAGCAAATTCTAGGCTCTCAACATCCAGGCCGTGAGAGCCAGAGACTGGGATGTAGAAGTGACCCCTCGTTCTGAGTGATGAGGGTCGGAAAACACTCCAATCTCCACAGTTCTTCGGAGGACAACTCCAGAAGAAAAGGGAACTAAATCTGACACAGCCAGTATGGCACAATCAGGATCATGGTTTTGCTTGAGTTTCAGCAAAAAGTCTTCCCCACCAGAGGTATGGGAGGATATGCATACAGAAGGCCTGTTCCCCAATGTAGGAGAAAGGCATCTCACACTAGTCTGTCATGGGCCTGAAGTCTGGAACAGAACTGAGGGACCTTGTGGTTTAGTTGAGTGGCAAAGAGATCCATCAAGGTGGTGCCCCACGCTCGGAAGATCTCGTGGGCTATGGCCATATTCAGCAACAACTCATGAGGTTGCATTACCCTGCTCAGCCTGTCGGCCAGACTGTTGTTTACACCTGCCAGATAAGTGGCTTGGAGAAACATACCGTGACAGTATGCCCAAACCCACATCTGGATGATTTCCTGACATAGAGGGCGAGATCCAGTGCCCCCCTGCTTGTCTGTTTGAATTAAGATAATTTGGTTGGACAGCCAATCTCTGAAAGCCTTTAGAGTATTTCAGATAGCTCGGAGTTCCAGGAGGTTGATCTGAAGATCTGTTTCCTGGGGAGACTAGGCTCCCTGAGTGTAGAGCCCATCTACAATAGCCCCCCCCCCCCCCGCCCCCCAGGAGAGATGCATCCGTTGTCAGCACTTTCTATGGCTGAGGAATTTGGAATGGGCATTCTATGGTCAAATTGGAGCGAATCGTCCACCACTGAAGAGAATGTGCAAAGTCGGTGGACACATGGAAGACATCTTCTAGATTCCCCGTGGCTTGATGCCACTGAGAAGCTAGGGTCCATTGAGCAGATCTCATGTGCAGACATGCCATGGGCGTAACATGAACTGTGGAGGCCATGTGCCCCAAAAGTCTCAACATCTGCCGAGCTGTGACTTGCTGTGACGGTCAAACCTTGGACACTAGAGACAGAAGGTTGTCTGCCCGCGCCTCTGGAAGATAGGCTCGGACCGTCTTCAAGTCGAGCAATGCCCCAATGAACTCCAATTTCTGAACAGGGGTGAGATGGGCCTTGAGTTAATTTATTACGAACCCTAATAGTTCCAGCATCTGAATAATCTTCTGCATGGACTCCCGAGCACGGTCCTCCAAGGTGCTCTTCACCAGCCAATTGTCAATGTAAGGGATCACATGCACTCCCAGTCTGCGTAGCGAAGCTGCAACTACAGCTAGGCATTCTGTGAACACTCTGGGTGCTGACACTAGGCCAAAGGGCAGCACACTGTACTGGAAGTGCTGCATTCCCGACCGAAATCGAAGATACTTCCTGTGAGCTAGAAGTATCAGGATGTGCATATAGGCATCCTTCAAGTACAGAAAGCATAACCAATCGTTTTCCTTAATCATGGGAAGAAGGGTGCCCAGGGAAACCATCCTGAACTTTTCTCAGACCAGGAATTTGTTCAGGGTCCTTAGGTCTAGGGGATTGGGACACAAGGAAGTACCTGGAATAGAATCCCAGCCCTTCTCCTGGTGGAACGGGTTTGACTACAGAAGGGGAGAGTTCCTCTGCAAGTACCTGCTTGTGCGGAGAGCTGAATGAATGAGTTCTCGGTAGGCAATTTGGAGGTTTGGATTCCAGATTGAGGGTGTATCCTAACTGGACTATTTGAAGAACCCACTGGTCAGAGGTTATGAGAAGCCACCTTTGGTGAAAAAATATCAACCTCCCTCCCAACCGAATGCGCTCATCAAGAGCCGCCACTGGAAAAGGCTACAGGGCCAATGCTTCTCAGGTGCCGATGCCCGCAGCGCCCTGGAGCTCCCAGCACCATGCATTGAGGGAGAATGGGGTTGGTGTTCTTAGCCTTCACTCGATGCACCTCACCGAGGCTCCTCGGTGCCGACGAGGACATCATATTCCCACATCTCCTCGGGGTCGGGTCCAACGATGGACGGTCCCGGGGGGCCTGATTAGCAGGAGGCCTCAAGGCAGGTGGAGTCCCACTCGATGCCTCACTGCTCCCAGTGTCGGGGTCTCTCAGTAGCCATGCCTACCTCCACTACAGATCTCGATGCAGATGCCAATGACCTCGATGCCGATGCCAAAGGACCGGACCGAGCCCCAAAAAGCTTCTCTCTCTGGGCTTCTCGAGCCAGTTGAGTCCTTTTCTTCATACGAAGACAAAGGGCACAACGAGCTGGGCTATGGCCTGGCCCAAGGCAGTGAATACACCACGAATGAGTATCAGTGCCTGCGATGGTCCAGTTGTACTGAGAACAGCGTTTGAAGCCACTGGGAGTCTTCGATGACATGGAAGAGAAGACTGCCCTAGCCATATCAAAAAACGCGATGGTGCTTGAAAAAGAAGTACAAAATAGAGAATACCTGGCCAAGTAGGACTAAAGACGGCCGTGACAAAAAGAAAGGAAATTTACGCGGGTCAAACAAAAAACTAAGAAATTAAAGGGGGAACTTTTTTTTTTTATGCAAGAAAAAGAAAGAAAGACTAAGCGCGGGAAAAGCAAGGCACTGAAGGCTCTACCGGGTGAAGAAGCGGAGCCAGAAAAGAACTGCCGCTCCTCATGCAGAAAAAAATACAACTGAGGAGCGTGGCTGCACGGTGGGCGGGAAGGCACTCTGTGCATGCGCAGTTGGGCGCACGTCGCGCCCAGAAGGCTCTAGCAAGATTTCTGCTATCTGGAATGCCCATTCATGGGCCGGCATGGATTGCCGACCCACTTGTGAGGATTATTCAGCCTGCTTCTCCTCGGAGAGTAAAGTGTTACTCTCGATGCAGTAAACTAATGGCATGCACTGCATTATAAAAATGTATGATTACAGAAAACACAGCACACCCTGCTACAGTAAGCTGCCTCCTTTTTCTGTCAGGCGTTTTTCTCCTTTCCTGTCAAGCACATGGCTACACCTGGCCCCTTGTGATCTATGGCAACCTATCTTACTTAACAGGCCGACCACTAGCAGCACTTTTTGATGCATAATTAGGAACTAAGTGTTGTCATTTTGCAACATTGTGGCACCACAGGCAAGTAATCGGTGATTAAGATGATCAGGGATCTTTCCTGGCCAGGGTTATTGGAGGTGTGAAGCGCTACACATCGCACCTCAAATGACCCTTTTTGCTCTCAGAATCTTCACTCCAGACTCGAGCTGGAGTAAAAATTCAGTAGTAAAGGGAAGTAAAAAAGCATGTTATAAATTTAGCAATTTTTTTTTTTACATCAGTAGCAATTTCCAGTTAAACTGGTTTGCAGGCGTTAAGATTAGCAAAAGGAAAAATCTGATGTAAATTGCCATGCTAAAGAATATAGTAGCTTCATATATGTCCCTAGTAGGGGAGAGAGAAAAATAGATGCTGGGTTTCAGCTGGTACCAAAGGTCCTCCCTCCCCCCCCACTAAAAAAAAACAAAACCAGGTTCTTTTTCAGATGAGGTCCAAGTATGAGTTATTTGTCAAAATAAAAAGAATGCTACTGCATAGAAATAGTGTGTTCTCCAGGTTTCAAAAGAGAAACTTGGTTAATAAATCTTGCTCATTTGTAAGCTTGTTTCAAAATTTTCACTTGATATCCATATTGATATTCAACTGAACAAAATTCTTTAGAACATTTTAAATCTTGCATAAAAAATATGTTTAAGATGAAAACTTGAGTCATAGGAATCGCTTTTTAATCTAAAATGGATCAAAACAAAAAAAAAAATATTGCATCAACTGAATTTTGAAACAATGTAGTACTCAATTGATCTCCATCTTGTATATCTTTACATCCACTATATTAACTAATTTAACTTATTTGCTAACTTTTTTTTATCATTGAAATCCATCGTTTTTGGCCAGTAGATCGAGTATTTTGAGTTCAGAGAGAGACCATCGATTCCTTAGTGTTGAAGAAATTTAGAAGAACTTCTGGGCAGCAAACATGAAACTAGGAATAAAGATCCTCAAATGAGGGTCACCAAGCCTGTAGAGATTGCCCTTGGTATACCTCCACTTTGTAGGGTAACTTAGAAACCACCAGAGAAATAATTTGGAGAATGGATCAAACCGATTGTAAAAAGGTTATGTAATATATGCCATCATTTGTCCGTGTGAACTTATACTGGATGCATGACTAGAAATACAAAGTTAAGATTAAAATGGAACATAAAAGTTTGATTACAAAGGAAATGAACTGCTCCATTGGTTAACCATAGGTTACAATAATCACTGTCGGCAACATTCAATGGACTACGACCGAGTGATCTATGTGGTAACACCTGCAGAGTCTGTACTATAGAGAACAATGATGGATTTATAAGTTGGCATCTGTAAAACCTAAGGGTTTAAATGGAAAAATTAGGTTCTTACCTTGGTAATTTTCTTTCCTTTAGTCATAGCAGATGAATCCATTACGAGTGGGTTGTGTCCATCAACCAGCAGGGGGAGATAGAGAGCACTGAAAAACCATAGTGCCTCATGGCCAGCTAGCTCCACCTGCCTCTTCAGTATTTGAAGCTTCCAAAGCAGTGTAACATCGCAAAGCATAATAACATGAACTTTCCTCACAGCGGATGAACGCCCCAAAACTGGAGCTATAATTCAAAGGAGGGAATGAACTCATCCTCCTGTAACTGAACAGAAATCCTGAAGACTGTTTTCCAACTTCTCCCAATGAGGGAACATATCTACAGGAAAAAACTGAACATAAAAGTAACATGAATCACACATTGAACCACTGAGGGAGGGCTCATGGATTCATCTGCTATGACTAAAGGAAAGAAAATTACCAAGGTAAGAACCTAATTTTCCCTTCCTTGTCATCAAACAGATGAATCCATTACGAGTAGGATGTATCAAAGCAATCCCTAGATAGGGTGGGAACAAGCCACACCACGCGCCAGCACTTGTGCTCCAAAATGCACGTCTCTCCAGGCAGCCACATCCAGCCTGTAATGTCGGGCAAAAGAGAGCTTCGATGCCCAAGTAGCTGCACTACATATCTCTTGAAGAGTGAGTGCTCCAGTTTCAGCCCAAGAAGAGGAAATCGCTCTTGGGGAATGTGCCTTAAAGGCTTCAGGCGGAGGCCGGCCAGATAGCAGATATGCTGAAAAGATAGCTTCTTTGAGCCAACGGGCTATAGTGGCCTTAGACGCTGGAGACCCTCTGCGCGGACCTGACAAAAGAACAAAAAGATGGTCCAAGGTCCTGAAGGCATTTGACATGCGCAGATATTGCAACAGAGCCCTTCGCACATCCAGAAGGTGCAACTGCACATAGGCTTCTGGAAACTCCTCTTTAGAAAAGGAGGGCAGGAAAATAGGCTGGTTTAGGTGAAACGCTGAAACCACCTTAGGGATGAAGGAAGGCACCGTACGTACCATTACTCCGGACTCTGAGAATTGCAGAAATGGGTCTCGACAGGACAGCGCCTGGAGCTCAGATACTCGTCTCGCCGATGTCATGGTGACCAAAAAGACCGTCTTTAAGGTCACATCCTTCTCCGAAGCTCGCCTAAGCGGCTCGAAGGGCGAACACTGAAGGGCCTTTAAAACTAACCCCAGGTTCCAGGCCGGACACGGAGCCCGCACGGGAGGATGGAGCCAAAGCACCCCTCTGAGAAACCGTGTCACATCCGGGCAAGCAGCCAGAGAGAAGCCAGCGACCTTCCCTCAAAAACATGCTAAGGCTGCCACTTGAACACGCAGGGAATTATAGGCCAAGCCTTTTTGTACACCATCCTGCAAAAAGTCAAGTATCGGTGAGACAGTAGCCCGCATGGGTGTGATCGCTTCAGAAGCACACCAAGCCTCAAATTAGCGCCAAATCCTGGCATAAGCCACGGAAGTGGAACGCTTGTGGGCCTGAAGGAGAGTGGAAATGACTTTACTGGCATATCCCTTGTCTCTCAATTGCGCCCTCTCAATAGCCATGCTGTAAGACCAAAGCGGCAGACGTTCTCCATGGTCACCGGGCCCTGTGACAACAGGTTCGGTACCAGAGGTAACGGCAGGGGAGCCTCCACCAGCATTTATTTATTTATTGCCAATCCGGGGCAATGAGAGCCACCTCTCCTTGATGTAGCCGAATCCGCAGGAGTACTCGCCCTATCGAGGGCCACTGAGGGAACACATACAGGAGGCCCTGAGGCCAGGGTTGAGCCAAGGCATCCAACCCTGCAAGCGAGGATCTCTCCGTCTGCTATAGAAGCACAGGACTTTGGCATTTGTGCTTGACACCATAAGATCCATTACGGGCTTTCCCCATTTGGCACATATCTGCAGGAATACTTCGTCTGCAAGTTCCCACTCCACTGGGTCAATTTAATTCCTGCTCAGATAATCGACTCGCACGTTGCTCTGACCTGCAATATGAGCTGCTGACAGAAACTGCAGATGAAGCTCGGCCCAGTGGCAAATCTGTGCGGCCTGCGCTGCTAGTGCAATGCACTGAGTGCCTCCTTGGCGATTTATGTAGGCCACTGCTGTCGTGTTGTCTGACAGAACTCTGACAGCCAATCCTTCCAGAGTCAATTGAAAGGCCAGAAGCACCTGGAAAATCACTTAACTCCAAGCGATTGATGGACCACTCAGACTCCTTGGATGTCCAAAGACCCTGGTCACGTCTTCCTGGCAATGTGCGCCCCAGCCCTTCAGGCTGGCATCTGTTACCACCAGGCATCAATCAGGGAGCGCTAGCGGCATTCCTCGCCGCAGCATGCTGTCTGACAGCCACCACTCCATACTGAGCCTGGCCGCAGGGAGCCACGTGAGTCTGCATTGATAATCTTGAGATAGTGGAGACCACCATTGAAGCAGGGAACACTGCAGAGGTCTCAGGTGCGCTCTCGCCCAAGGCACCACTTCCAAAGTGGCCGTCATCAACCCCAACAGCTGGACTATGTCCCAAGCTCGCGGGCGAGGCATCCTCAGGAGCAGACGGACCTGGTTCTGAAGCTTGCACCACCTTTGCTCGGGTAGGAAGACCATGCCCGAGGCTGTGTCGAACCGGACCTCCAAATATTCTAGAAATTGAGAGGGGGTCAGGTGACTTTTGGCTATATTGACGACCCAGCCCAGAGATTGCAGTACTGAGACCACTCAGGCTGTAACCTGATGACTCTTCTGCAGAGTCTGCTCTGATGAGCCAGTCGTCTAGGTACAGGTGAACCCGGATACCCTCTTGCCTGAGAAAAGCAGCTACTATCACCATTACCTTGGAAAAGGTTTGGGGAGCTGTGGCAAGGCCAAATGGCAAGGCCCGAAACTGGAAATGTTTTCCCATCACTGCAAAACGCCGAAATCTCTGGTGCGGGGGCCAAATTGATAAGTGCAAGTAAGCTTCTTTCAGGTCCAGAGACGTGAGAAACTCTCCTGGCTGTACTGCCGCTATGACGGAGCGCAGGGTTCCCATGTGAAAATGCCGCACGCTCAGAGATTTGTTGACTTCTTTTAAGTCTAGGATAGGCCGAAAAGACCCTCCTTTTCGCGGCACCACGAAGTAAATGGAGTAACGGCCAGACCCGCATTCGGCGGGAGGCACGGGGAAAACCGCCCCTATGTGACTCAAGCCTTGTAAGGTCTCCTCTACCGCTGCCCATTTGGCAGCAGAACTGCATCGGGACTCCACAAGCATGTCTCTTATCGGGGCATTGAATTCTATTCTGTAGCCTTCTTTAATCAGGTCCAAGATCCACTGATCTGAGGTAATCTTGGCCCACTCCTCGAGAAACAGGGAAAGTAGTCCTCCTATCACAGGAATCGAGGAGGGGGCTGGCGCACCATCATTCAGAGTGTCGCCCTTGAACTCCAGGTCTTGAGCCTGCTGCTGCGGAACGTTTGTCCAAGCGAAAGGAGTTCCTCTGCTGAGAATGGCCACGTGAAGTGAACCCAGCAAAACGCCCTGGGCAGTACCTTCTAGCTTCACGGAAGCAAGGTCTGTAAGAGGAGGGAACTGCCTGACCCTTGGAAGAAGGCCGCGGCCTATCCTCGGGTAAGCGCTGGGGTTTGGCATCCCCAGGCCTTTCACAATTTTCTCCAACTCCTCACCAAACAGGAGAAGGCCTTGAAAGAGCAACTTCACCAACCTTTGCTTAGAGGCCATGTCAGCTGCCCAATGCCGTAGCCACAGAAGACGGCAAGCCACCACCGCTACAGCCATCTGTTTAGCCGAAGCTCTGACCAGATCATAAAGGGCGTCAACCAAAAATGACAAGCCCGACTCCATCCGCAGTGCCACCTCGCGGCTACGCTCCATCTCTGGGCTGTTCCACTGCCTGTTGTAACCAAGCGAGGCAGGCTCAGGCAGCGTAGCAGCTGCATGCAGATGCCCATAAGGATAGGCCTGAAAATTTCAAAGGACTGTTTCACAGCTGCCTCCAGGCGACGGTCCTACATGTCCTTCAACTCCTCCTTCCACTGGGAGGGTAGTTTTCTTTGTCACAGCCATGACTAGGGCATCCACTTTAGGCACTGCTAGGCGCGCCAAATGCTCCTCACTTACAGGGTATAATTGCCCCATAGCTCTGGCGACTTTCAAAGGCCCCTCGGGGTCAGCCCATTGAGCCATGATAAGCTCTTGGATGGAGTCATGCAAAGGAAAGGCTCGAGCAGGCTTCTTAGTACTTGCCATCCTCGGATTACCGGAGGAGGTCTCAGTACTCCCAGGGTCTTCTATAGAGAGGACCTGCAAGGCATCATTAATAAGCGCTGGCAGCTCATCGCGGTGGAAAATCCTCACCGCGGAAGGATCATCTGGATCCGCTGGCAATCCTGCACCTTCTTCTGGCTCTCCAGACCACGAAGGCCTGCCAGACCCCTCAGAGTCCTCACATCCAGACCACGGGGGGGGGGGGGGGGGGGGGGGGGAGGGGGGGGAGCGCCACTCTCTGAAGGGGAATCCACCCTTCTGCGCTTTTCTTGCGGCCATCTGTCAGGGGAAAACACGCCTGATGGTAATCCAAGGCCAGACTCCACTGGAGGGGATACAGAAAGCAGGGCCACAGGGGACCCCTGCGGAAGAGCTCTTTTTAACATGTATGCAGCAATAAAACAAATTCAGGGGAAAATGGCTCACCCTAACCTCCCAGTTCCAGTCCGGGGGAAACAGCTCTTTTATTAGCCTCTACACGAGGCGCCTCTCCAGGCTCAAACCCCTCCGCCTCAGCGGGGGTCGTGCCATGCTGCTCCAAAATGGCGCCCACTGCCAGCTCCAAGGAGCGGGAAGAAACATCGCTCGCCATGCTTGGGCCGGCTCTACCTTCTGACAAGCACGCCTTACAGAGCACCGCTGAAGATTTGCGCTTGCCACAAATGGAACAGCGCTTAACTTTCTCAGCAGCCATCGCCGAAAGCGGCGGAATTCAAAATCGTCCTGAACGCGGGCCCTCCCCGGAAGAGCTACAAAATGGTCTTACCTCACCAGACCAAGTCTCCGAGCTCTGGTCACACTGCACAATCAGAAGAAAACCTCTCTTTTTTTTTTTTAACGCTGTGAGGAAAGTTTGAAGCAACAGCGAAAGAGGCAAATTTCCAACTCCGGAGGATCAGTAGCGTGGGTAAGGCAGGGAAAGGGCGAACCTATGTGCCTGCATCCACAGCGTGGGCAAAGACAGGGACAGGGCTTGCCTATTTGTCTATTTCCACATCGGGGGCCGGATAAGGCAGGGAAAGGGCTAACCTATTTGCCTTTAAAGTGGGCACCATCAGCCACAACACCCCTGCTACAACTGGCAAAAGCACAGGAACCACCCCAGGCAGATTTTCTGAAGGAGCTTGAACAAGCTGCAACCACCCTGCTGGGGAGATAGAGGCAGATGGAGCTAGCTGGCCATGAGGCATTATGGTTTTTCAGTGCTCTCTATCTCCCCCTGCTGGTTGGACACAACCCACTCGTAATGGATTCATCTGCTTGATGACAAGGAAAGGCCTATTTATGAGCCATGTTTTACTACAGTACACCAAGCCATTTGTTATTAATGTCAAGACCCATTCAGTTCACATATCCAACCATGCAGCTATTTTCTTTCAACTGGCATTCTCAGTAATATGACCCGGTAGTAGTGAGCCCCTGTGCCCCGAGTGAGCATGGCAGAGATGGAGTGACACCGCACTCGGTCAGGCAGCCAGACAACTCCTAGCTTCACCTGGGAAGCGACCACCGTTCACCGGGAGTTGAGCCCCCAGCTGCAGGCGGCCACCAGGACTTTAGGAACCGGCGGGGTTGCACAGCCGCTGACCAGGATAGCAGGAAACAGACACAGTCCAGAACCAGTACTCCAACAGGCAAAGAATAGTCAATTCAGTCCAAAGTCAAGGCAGGCAGCAAACAAGCGAAATCCGAGAAAACTAGCCAAGGTCTGGAACACAGGAAAACAGGAACTGAAGGAAGTCGGTGAACAGCACTCCGACAGCAACTCCTCAGAACAAATGAGGCCAAAGCAATGAAGGCCTGGAGGCAGTGCTTTAAATAGTGGAGCAATCTGAGCAAACCAAACTCAGGTGAAGCCAACATGGCTGCCCCCATAGGAGTTCCTCCCAAGACCAAATATGGAGCTCCTTCCTGATCTTGTTTATACAAGATGGCCGTCCCCTCCTGAGCTAGCCAAGATGGCCACTGCCCGTGCTCCAAGCCAAATGACGGCTGCCAGACTTGGGAAACTGAAACAGACCCATCCTGGAGAAACATCAAAAAGCCGGCTAGCTCTGCCGGACCGCACCTCGCCAGCAAATCAGACGCGCAGGCCTGGAATCAGGTGAGGAACGTAACACTCAGATTGTTTACAGCTTCATACTGTTACTTTAATAATAGGCTGTTAGACTAATGTAAATGTCAAAACTCGCAGGTGCAAATCAGACTTCTTCCAGAGGAAGAATTAAGATTATATTCATCCCAAATTGGTGTGAGAAGCTAGGCCTCTCTCGGGGAGAGATTTTTCTGCCAAAAGGAATAGCCAATAAACAGGACCTAAAAAACCCTAATAATTTAGATCAGGAAATCAGGTCTTTGGAGAGTCAATATATCAAAATCAGACATTAGATTATACTCAAAATTACTATACTACTACTATTTAACATTTCTAAAGCGCTACTAGGGTTACGCAGCGCTGTACAATTTAACATAAAAGGACAGTCCCTGCTCAAAGAGCTTACAATCTAAAGGACAAGTGAATAGTCAGTTCGATAGGGGCAGTCAAATTGGGGCAGTCTGGATATCCAGAAGGTAAGAGTTAGGTGCCGAAGGCAGCTTTGAAGAGGTGGGCTTTAAGCACAAATACTTGTACAATAAGCTGTTGAGACAGCAAGCAGGTCAGGTTATTTTTATTAAAACATCTGGCCATTAATATGCTGGAAGATAAGGGAGGCCAGCTATTAGCTCATTTTTGAAAGGGCACAGGCAACAGCTCATTACTCACAGGGATGAGATGGGGTTACCTTAGCACGATTCTCAAATAGCTTTGAAAAATTTCATACCTCGCTGTTCCAGTCTGAAGCGAGTGTCAGGAGTGACATTGGATGTGTTTAAAACCTCAAAAAAAAGCACTGCCAAGTTTGAAATTTAAGAAGCCCATTGTGGTGAAGGAGATCAAAGACATACTAGCTGCCTCACCTACTAAGATCCCTAGGCCCGATTTTATACAGCTGAATTTTATTGGGCCTTTACTTCTGCACCCAAGTTTATTATCAGGCACTATATGATTTGCAAATGAAACACAGTGACTTGCGAGTAGCTCGTATTACACTCATACAAAAACCCGGGAGGGATATGTCTGAAGTTTAATTTTAATTAAGATCCTTGGTCTGGGTTAGGTTCTCAGGAAAAAGCCATCTGGAATCCCCTGCATTGGTAGCTTTCACTTCACACTGCTGTGTTTGACATTCAACATATACACATATCCTCATAAAAGATACTTGGCATGCCATTTACAGTGGTACTCCAAATATCCTGCTGCATGACAAATATTTTTGTCACCACTGACTATTCCTTTACATCCCAGAACAGTGGGGTGGGATCATGCCTTATTACCTTTGGGTTAACATGGGGAAGAAGTTTACAAGGTACCTTTCTCTAGAAAGAGAACTTTTGCATGTTTCTTCCCATCTGTATTCCCCTTGATTATATTCTATTATTCTCCAGTAATTTAGCCCAAAATACTATGGTTGCCGAAGCACCGAGCAAGTGTTTTACAACCTCACCTGAACAAAAACACTTAACTAGCCTCAGGTAGAAGGCTGATTTTTTTCACCCTCTCCTTTTAAAAAACAATTTTGACCTATAGTTTACTGTAAGCTGGTAAAGTCCAATAGAAAAGTCCAACTCTATCCTGGAGTGAGCTCAGTTACCTGAACTTGAGCAGGCCAGCCCTGCCATTGGTGGTTTCTTCCTCGGGGAAAAGCAGGAGGGGTAGGCTGTACCCCTGGGAGGAATACTGCTTTAGGTGTTCGATCAGCTCAAGGTGGTTACCCATGGCACTTAACTCCATGAAACCCCGGGCCCAACATACAAAACCAGAAGCCCCCTTCGAAACAGGCTGAAAAAAAAATACACAAAGTGAGCATCAACCAAACAAATTCACTCAAAACAAAATCTCCATGAAAGAAACTGCACAAAAGAACATCTAGCTTAACTGCAAAACAGTAAGTATAAAACACAGTAAGGAAACTAAACCATGAACTGCAAAGCCAAATCATACATTAATAACAGGGGGAAAAAATTAGGCTGCAACAAAAGAAATCAGTTTCACCCTGCTTTATATTATCATCTGGGTTTTTGCTCTGCCTTATTTTCGGTTTCTTTTCTTTGTTGTTCTACTCCACATGGTGTTCCCTTACAACATGTTATGACTAATATTTTGTTCAGTGCAACTGATTTCCACTGAAATATGTTGTTTTTCCACATGTCCAAGATATCAGTGCTTTCTTTGTTACTCAACTAGAGAACTTGGAAATTAGGATGAGAAACGTCCTGGCTGATGGAGTGCCCAACTTTTGCCTTAAACATTAAATATTTGTCGACCAAAATTGATAAACTAGAAAGAGGTTCAGGCAGCCATTACCACAATGGTTAACATGACAGTTGGGTCTGTTTGGAAGAAGTGTTCTTCCAAACAGACCCAACTGATGTATCCAAAACTACTCACAACTTAAGATTTTAAGTTATTCAGCATGAGACTTACATACGTTTGTGATTATATATTCTAAACAGGGCAGCAGAACAGAAGTGCAATAAAATAGAAGTCAAAGAACAGTGGGTGCTGAACAAAGATCATGAGGAATTGTAAAATAATGAAACCTCAGTATAGTATGGCTAGACCATAAAATCATCCAGAAACGTGGGATCTTGTAAAAAAAACAACCCTATTTTGAAACATACAGAATGAACCCAGAAGTGGTAAACTATAGCAAGCTTAAACTTCAAAAATGCATAAGGCTACATTTCATCAGATTTATGAAGTACAACTTGTCATTTTTAACACCTAGATCTAGCAAGGAATATTTCAGGGAGAATCCCTTTCACCATTCTTGTTTTGAAACCAAACAGTACCTTTATTAACTCATTTGCTATGGATTTAGCTTTAATTTGAGAAACACCAAGGACCCCTCTGGTAACAATGAACATAATTTAAGGATAATCTGAATTTGTACCGTGAGTAATGAAGAATTTCTCAGGCATCAGAATGACTTGATCTCAACAATTGAGCAAAGGAAACCTTCCTTACCAGAAAACTAAAAACCTCTAAGAAGATAAATGTAGAAGAACTTGAACAGGAAGGTATGTAAATATCTAGGAGCGACAAATATAAACGCTGCTAAAAAATAAAGATCAGCAAAGATTACTACATAAGACTGAAAATGAAATTCAATCTACAATCCATAAAATCTCATACAGCTTTGGAATCAGACTGGCTACAAAGACCTAGACAGATGGGTATGACACTATGTTGCAGCCAATCGAAAAGCTAACATCAAAAGCCACATATTAAGAAAGAATAAGACAAGGCATGGCATCCCAACACACACAAACCTTGTCTCATATTTTTTGCTATCATAACAAAAATTGGCTACCATAACTTACAGGGTCAAAATTCAACACCGATTTCAAGGCACTCAGGCAACATAAGCCTGAGGGCCAGATGCACAAAGTCCCCATTAAAAACTGCGTACGTTTAGATTCTCAGTAGAACTTACCAACTTGGAAATAGCGAGCGATGCTCAAAGGAAAAAAGCATGCAAATGAGTTGCACGCAATTTTAGTGAGCAGCTTGGTAGGAAAAGCACCTAGCACATGTGCAGAACACTCTCTCAGTAACTTGTCCCTGCTCTGCGCATGTGGTAGGACTAGTGTACTCTTACCTTTCCCTTTCAGTACTTGCTGGCTCCACTGTCCAACATCCTCCCGTCTCCTTTCCCTTGCAGTGCTCTGGTGCTGGCTCAACCTTCCTCCTGCAGCTTGTCTTCCCTCTGTCCCTCCATTTCACTTGGGAATCTACTTCTTGCTGAAATCCCCCCCTAGCTGATAGGCTGTCTGCTTGTTTCTCCACCCCTAAGCTGTTCTCTGCTCTGGTGCTCTGGGACAGTTTGCTATTGAAAAAAGAAAAAAAATCATCTTGCTGAAAGCCACTCCCCAGCTGTTTCTCTGCCCCTGTAAGCTGTTCTCTGCTCTCCGACAAGTTTTGCTATTGAAAAATACAAGCAAACTGTTGCTTCCAGAAGTCTTCCTCACATGAGGCCTCCAGACCAGACAGAAAATTTTCCACGTTAAAGGCAGGTGCTCCTTTCTATGCATCACTCGGAATGCTCATTTTAATACTAATGAGCTGTCTGTAATACATTTGCATAGGACTAGCCGCTACCCCGAACAATAAAAACCATGCAGCACCCCTTTGTGAATTATACGCTGAATAACATGATTGCACGACTGGGTAGAACCAGTTTAAATCAGACGTTGCTAGCGCAGTAAGCTTTGAGTATTAGCTGCCCCCGAGTACCTAAAGAATAAATTAGCTTTCTACACACCTTGAAGGTCCTCTCAAGACGCATCACCATCTATACCTTCAAAGGAAACTGCATAATGTGAAACTCACCAGCAAACGCTCTCAGGAGTAGCCCTTACACTATGGAACTCACTCCCAGAACGGCCATGCTGAACTCACCTACCTCCACCTTAGGAAGCAAGTGAAAGCCTGTCTCTTTCCCCAAGCCTTTTAATGTGTGGCCAGGGCTTAATTTGTAGAAAAAGAAAAGTGGAGCTGAAGGCAAGGCAGAGCCAGATGTGAACTTGCTCCTATACACATAATGCAGGGCTTCATTTGTACTTAAAATGGAAGCAGATATGTACATACACTTGTTTTAAATTTAAATATATGAATCTTTCAAAAGTCACCAAACAGTAGTACAAGTTTGCAACATTATGAAAAAAAATCTTGGACTAATCAGTGGTTTTCCCTCAACATTTACACATTTGATACCACATTTTTCTCCTCAGAAATTTTTGGCAGCTGGGTGGCATGAAGGAAGTAGCAGAATACTGCACAGAATTATAAATGCAGAATCTTTGAAGGATGAGGACCTCGTGGGACATTTGCAGACTTAGCTCACAAAATCCTGAATTTGGGGTTGTTGGAGGATACCTTTAAAACTGAGTGGGCCCAAATGATAGGTTTTAAGAGTGGTGATACCGCACACCCTTTTGTGGCTGTGTTCCATGTTTTCCATCTGGTGCACAAGCAGATTATTCTAAAGGCTCTATGTCAAAGGAAGAATTTGGAATATGATAAATCGGAAAGTCCTCTGTTTCCATGATATACTGTCAAAGTGCACACCCAACAGAAAGCTTTTGTTCCTCTATGTGTTGTTACATGCTTGGAAGATTTCAAATGCATTACTTTATCAGGCGCGATTAAGGTTGCCTATGATGGTTAAACACACTTATTTTTACTTCAGTGAAGGCAGTTCTTCAAAATCTCCCAGCTAATGTTTAACTTAAGCAGCTACTTCTTTGTGTCTTGGACTAATAGGCAGAACTAGTTAGTCTACACCTCTTGATTTCCCAGACTCTCTCATGCAAATTCTTGTTATTTTTGTTCTCCCCATTTTGCTTGCGAATCGTAGGAAGGTGGTCCTTTATTTTGTCCTTAGTTTCTTCCTAGTTCTTGTTTACTCTTCTGAAATATGTGGCTATGCACATTGTCTTTGTGGGATTTATCGGGTTGGTAAGGTGGGCTGGGCAGAGGGAGATCACTTGTTAGGTACCATACTGTGTGGGACATTAGGATAATAAGGGGGTGACAATGAAGAAATTCTGTGGGTTCCTGGCTGATATTACATGTTTTTGCAATCTGATGTTTTTGTTGCCTATAGTTGGTTTATTATTTGTAATCAATAAAATAGATTTAACATAAATAAACTACCTCTCTCTGCTACATGGGGATTGTCCTATTATGCAAGTTACCCTCTTTCTCAGTGGGTGTTGTCAATTATGAAAGATCACTTTGCTCTCTCCTATCTAACTAGGAAAATAAATCAAGTGATCCTAAGTAGTCCCACACTTAATGGTTGCACCCGAGTTCAATGGTTCTTTAAAACTTCTTGACATTTGGCCTTTCTACTGTCAGAGCATCAACCAGTCCACTACAAATTTTCAACCTTCCCTTCTGACATGTTTATTGAGAACAGTATATCAAACCTATAAGCAGCCATAAACCTTCTAAAATGAACAGTGACACTTTATTTATAAATTTGAGATTACATTCAAGACAAAAAACATCTTGATACAGAAAACAAGAGGGGTCAAAAATACTACAACAACCCTAGTATAACCAATGGGCTCATTTTCGAAACACAAAAATGTTGCAAAAAGTGTCAAAGCAGTATTTGGATGAATTTCTTCTCAAAACGTCCAAATCGGTATTTTCTAAACCTATCTTGAAACCTATTTCGCAGATATTTATCTATGCAACTAGTCTGCAGTGCGTCCAAATTGCAAGGGCAAGTGTCAGGGGTGGGTTTACGGTGTTCCTAACACTTGGACATTTTACAGCCATAATGTAGCAAAATGAAAACACCTAGGGCAGTGGTTCCCAAACCTGGTCCTGGAGGCACCCCAGCCAGTCAGGTTTTTGGGATATCTACCATGAATATTCATGAGATATTTTCATACTCTGCCTCCAATGAATGCAAATCTCTCTCATGAATATTCATGCTAGATATCCCAAAAACCTGACTGGCTGGGGTGCTTCCAGGATCAGATTTGGGAACCACTGAACTAGGGTGAAACTTTCACGTTTTGGACTAGACCTGTTTTTTTAAAGAACGAATAAGACACAAAAAGGTGCCCTAAATGACCACTGAAGGGAATTAGAGATCATCTCCCCTTACTCCCCCAGTGGTCACTGATCCCCTCCCACCCCCCAAAGATATGATTAAAAATATTACTTGCCAGCACCTCTATGACAGCTTCAGATGTTATAGCCAGGTCTATTAGAGCAGCAAGCATGTCCCTGGAGTAGTGTAGTATCAGTGCAGCACACTACAGAGAGGAAGATCCAGGCCCATATCCCACTCTACCTTACACTTGTGGTGGAAAGTGAGAGCTCTCCCACACTCCCCCAAAACCTACTGTACCCACATATAGGTGACCCCTTCACCCATAAGGACTACTGCAGTGGTGTACAGTTGCGTACAGTAGGTTTTTGGTGGGTTCTGGAGGACTCAGCATACAGTATAAGAGGGTAACGTTGAGATGTGTACCTGAAAGCTTTTATATGAAGTCCACTGCAGTGCCCCCTATGATGCTCCCACTGCTCTGCTGGGATGTCTGTGTGGCTCCTCACCCTAGGGACATCCCAGGTCCTAAGAATGCTGGCTCCTCCCACATCCCAATGGCTTGATTTTCTAAGTTTTTCACTTGGACTTTTTCTTTTCCCAAAAATAGCCCAAAAGATAAATGCACGAAGCACGAAAATATCTTGCATGTGGTCATTTTTTTGCTGGGGGGGGAGACATTTTGCTGTTTCAAAAACGGCCATATTTCTTATTTGCATTTGGGGTGTTTAGTGTAAAATATCCAAAATCCGACTTGAGATGTCATATCAAAAATGCCCCTTAAAATAAATAGGAAAAAGAAAAATGCCCCCTCAATACAGTCCACAAGCTAAAGGAGAGGAACAAGGAAGAAAAATCAGGAAATGACAACATAATATTAAAATATAACCTAACAGAAGCAAACGTGAGACATTACTTCTATGGAGTGGACAGTTATTGGGTCAGAAGGATGTGACTGAGAGCCTACTGAATCCAGAAAAGCTGATAACTGCCTGGTACTTGTAACACATTTACAAGGATAATTAAGCCAAAACAAAACACCAAGTTATAACACCGGGGATCATCTATGGTTATAGTTTATTTGAATTTGCTATACCGCCATGAGTGACTGGCAGCTCTCGGTGGTTTACAATAAAATCAAAACAAGTTTGAGAAAAGGAATGGAACTACAAAGTTTTACAAGAAAGTAGACAGAATAGAAAGGTTGAGACACAGAGGGGTAGGACAGGGAAGGGGACAGAGAGCGACAGCGATTTTTACTCTGCAGAAAAGGCATTAGCAAAAACAGAACTCTTTAGTTTTGTTTTGAAAGGTTTCAGCACAAATGTCTAGTAGGAGTGAATTCCAATAAAAAGGCGCAGCAAAGGAAAAAACCACTATTATGGTTGGAATCAAGAAGCAGATTGAAAAGGAGAAGAAAAAGGATGGAGCCTTGTGGAACACCCTAGATGAGGTGGTGACTACAGTGTAAGCTTTAGAGTGCTCCTCTTTAAAAATAATTCTAATGCTAGGCACCTCCAGGAAGACACAAAATGGAACATTCTTTCTCAGCTTTTATAAAGCTTAGGCAACAGCAGCCAACTTCTATAACTTAAAAATGACTGCTTTCATCATTACTGCCTTAAATGTAAAGAACTCAGCTGAGATAGGAGGTAGTGTCCTACTGTGGATTAAAAAACTGGTTAAAGGATAGAAAATAGAGAGTAGGGTTAAATGGTCAGTATGCTCAATGGAGAAGGGTGGATAGTGTGGTTCCTCAGGGGTCTGTTCTGGGACCGCTGCTTTTTAATGTATTTATAAATGATCTAGAGATGGGAGTAACTAGTGAGGAAATTAAATTTGCTGATGACACAAAGTTATTCAAAGTTGTTAAACCGCGAGATGATTGTGAAAAACTACAAGAGGACCTTACAAGACTGGGAGACTGGGCATCTAAATGGCAGATGACGTTTAATGTGAGCAAGTGCAAAGTGATGCATGTGGGAAAGAGGAGCCCGAACTACAGCTATGTAATGCAAGGTTCCACCTTAGGAGTCACCGACCAAGAAAGGGATCTCGGCATTGTTGTTGATGATACGTTGAAATCCTCTGCTCAGTGTGCTGCAGCGGCTAAGAAAGCAAATAGAACGTTAGGTATTATTAGGAAAGGAATGGAAAACAAAGTGAGGCCGTTATGATGCCTTTGTATCGGTCCATGGTGCGACCGCACCTCGAATATTGTGTTCAATTCTGGTCGCCGCATCTCAAAAAAGATATAGTGGAATTAGAAAAAGTACAGAGAAGGGCGACGAAAATGATAAAGGGGATGGGATTTAGGGCTCCTTCAGCTTGGAGAAGAGACGGCTCAGAAAAGATATGATAGAGGTCTATAAAATGAGTGGAGTGGAATGGGTAGATGTGACTTGTTTGCTTACTCTTTCCAAAAAGGCATGCGATGAAAGTACAAAAGTAGTAAATTTAATACAATTCGGAGAAAAAGTTTCTTCACTCAACATGTAATTAAACTCTGGAATTCATTGCCAGAGAATGTGGTAAACGCGCTTAGCTTAGCGGGGTTTAAAAAGGGTCTGGAGGCTTCCTAAAGGAGAAGTCCATAGACCATTATTAAATTGACTTAAAATGTATTGAGCTTTTCTGGGACCTTGCCAGGTATTTGTGACCTGGATTGTCCACTGATGGAAACAGGATGCTAGACTTGATAGACCTTTGGTCTGTACCAGTGTGGCAATACTTATGTACTTCTGCTTTTGTGTCAATTGCCTGCTCAGCTCTGCTTTGAACTGCCAGTACAACTGTCAGTGCCAGTTATCAAAAAGCTGCCTCCAGCTTTAGGAAAAGTACAGACTGGAAGACAAATTCTCCCAATTACCAGCTAAAAGGTTGCTAGCCTGTAATTAGATCTCAAATATATTTGCTTCCTTCCTCCATCATGAACTCTCTTCTGTGTCTGCAGAGCTTATCTATACCTGTCAGCTATCTACCTTCTAAATTAGCTCACACAATTACTCTGACAGGCACCTTGTCACTTCCATTCACACACTAGACAAACTCCTATTAGCCACCCAAACAGACAATAAGCAGCACACATTCTGCCTAACAAGGTTCACCCTCCCAACTGCCAAAACGGTGCAGTTTAGAATCTAAAGGTGTCATCAGTCTTGATGACATCACAGCAAGCACTTACCATGTTACTTTAGACAGTATGCCACCTAACAACATTTCTTAAATCACTTTTCTCTTACCAGTTACACACCTAATATTACCAGAGCCCCAAAACACTCCCGACCATTTTTATACTGCCCACACACCCACAAACTTTCAAAAATCCAGCCGCAATACTGCTCATTCCCACGTACAGCTCTGCCCTAGTGCCCTGTTTAAAGCAGGCTTGCACATGACCAGGTTAACATGACTCCCCATATCCCTGAACCTTTGCTAAAACCCCCGAATTAAAAAAAATAATAACTTACAATGCCACCCCCCCCCCCCCCCCAAACAATCCAAGCCCTCAAACATACAACAATCCCATTAACAGTGTCCTGGGCCATCTGCTTTCTGCAGCAATCTTGGGGCCCCAGCAGCTCCAGAGCACTGCTGTAGATGGTCAAGCACTCACGGGCCTCCCATTAGTGCCCGAACTAAGGCGGAACCCCAGCTGCCTCTGCCGCTCCCCATGGCTATCCTAGGCCTCTCCAGAATCACTTAAAGGCCATGTGTATGCTTAGCACGGCCTCTCCTGGCCCTCATTCTTTACTTGTGCATGTGCCGGCTCCTGGACTCCCACCGTGCAACACTAGTGAGTGCTATGGCATTCTGCCAGTCCTAGGCTGTTGCTTCTGGGCCCAATTCTACTGCCTGTTGCCTCCTGCAACACCCACCAGACCTGGCATGCCACTGGTTTGCACAGACACAGGCACTTACGGGACACAGGTATACGGTTCTGCCCTCTGCCTGCTTCCCCAGGCCTCCTGGCTGCTAAACCTAGTCATGGCAAACCCAAAGCCTGTTACTTCAGCCACCCCCAGCAGCAGAGCCAGACCAGGACACAGCAGCCAGACCCTGCAGGTGAGCTAACTTTTCCCACCTAATTACACAAAGGCTGCAAAAGCCTAAGGTCTTTTAAGTCTCTTACATTTAAGATATGAACTGTCATGTTGGGATATCCCAGATAAAAACCCACTGAACTTCTCATGCATGCAAAATTTTGTTCCTACTTTGAAAGCTAGGGGAAAAAAAGTTTCAATAGATCTTTTGCTATACACAGAGGTAGCTGAACCAGTTGGTAAATGTTCTGTATAGCAAAATGTGTATACCTTTCTTTTGCTAGGAAAGGAACCTCTAAAAATACAGAATGAAGGTAAAGCAGATGTCTGTCCTAGCATTCATAGGATGTACAGGAACACAGGTGTACAAACTGATGTATTATTGCACAAGATCTTTACAGAGAAATGAGCTTAAAAAAAATTACTCACCGTGTTACATGAGGTCAGGAGGTTAATGATGTTGTGATCAAAGTGTGTGATGTGATTGGAAATGTACACCTTCACAGCTGAATCCCTTAGCCTGGGGTCATTCTGTTTCACACAGAGTCCCAGGACTGAACACATCACCCGCATGATGAATCTGCAGAGAGACAAGATGCTAAAGACAGCAAGATTCCAGCACATCACATGCATGATGAATCAGAGAAGAGGTCACACAATCACAGACAGACTGACAAATAATAAAACATCAGAGAAAAAGGCTTGGAGCTATAGTACTCTGTTCGCAGAAAGTGGCATTAGTAGCTCACAAGGGCCATTTTTCTGTTTAGTATTGACCCAATGTCCCAGCATGGGATAAGTGGGTATTATGCTAACTGTACCATCTTTTGAAGAAAAATACTAAAACTCGTTAGCACTTGATGTGTGGGCATTTTAAGGATCCCCAGTATTTCAGATACAATTTCTAGCCATAGAAATAATTCATAAAAGTGTGGTCAACTTGACCAGGTAAAATACCCCATAGAAATCACCAAATTAGGTTTAGAAATATCTTTTCCATGCCTTTCTATCAATAATTACAGCAATAAAAATATCAAGGAGCTTATATGATGGCTGTGTAAAAGAAGGGGAAAACAAAAGAGCCCCTGGCTGGTTGTTAGATAATTCCAATGACCAAGAATTGTTCACCTTCTGATGAGGTTGTCTGGGAGTGCACAGCTCACTAAGAAAATATGAACACCGATGAAAATCCTGAGAATCAGCAGGCATAGACCAACTGGGGTGTACAGGAAGAGGAGCAGGAGAAGGACTCCATCGCTGGGAAACCTAGAGTTAAGAGGGGAAAAAAAGGCATCTAACCTCAGGATGTATTAGACAATGTTTAGTAAAATAGTGTAGTGATAACTGTTCCAATCAGGCAAGCAATAAGAGAATGAAATAAAATATGCCCCATTAGAAACATAGCCGAGTCCACAGTTTCTAACAGGATGGATAAACCACCCTTGAACCTGTAATTTTTAGGCAGAAAGGCAAGCCACCTTCCTTAATAAAACTAATTTGATGTACAGTGCATACAGAGCAAATGCCACCAGGGCAGCACAGAGTGCAGAATTACCATGGTGACTGAGTGCAATTCAGTAGCCTAAAAATGTAGCATTTCTCACAGAAACATGGAGTCAACAGCCTGACTAGCTAAACCCTATCTGTACTGCCATGCTCTAAGGGAAAAAAAAAAAAAAAAAAAGAGTGAAAACCCTAGAGTAGGATCCCTAATCCTGATCCCTTTCTCCCCTCCATTAATAATGTACACACACCCTGAACCTCCTCGAGGAGAGTCCAGAAATATTCTTAGTGCAAATGTAAGGGGGTGCATCCAAACCATAAATCACCTAGCACGGCACAAGCATGTCCACCAGAAGACTTTCAGAGTAAGTACTTTCCAAGCTGCAGCTTAAGGCTCTCGCTGCCACAGAACAGCCACATGGATCTACTGGGCCTCCAACCTCACCCTTGGGAAGCTGCAGGAGACTCAAAGCTGTGGGAAACTTGAGGACTCCCACAGGAGTCTGGAAACTGCCCCAGGCCTCCTTCTCAGAAACCCTTAAATACCAAATATGAAGAAACTGGGAGTGATCCACCTCAGTTCCCCAGTCACATCTTCTGAAAGGCCTGCATATAAAACTGCCGGAATCGCAGGTGAATAGGGCCCCAAGGGAGCGCTGGCGCTTCAGCATTGCCATGTAGTGCGGCAGGAAAGATTGCACACTCAGGTGCGCATGCGTGCCCAAGAAAACAGCTGCCCTGCGCCTGCCAAAATGAGCCAGGAAGGAGCACAACGCTCCACAGAGTCAGGCTCCAGTGTGAACAAATACAAGGTGATGTCGTGGTAAGATAAAGTACATGTGGCACAGCCACATTAGGGAATCGTAGAATGGAAGAGTTGTGTTATGACCATTACGTGCTTTAGTTTGCTCATGTTGCTGAGGTTAGGCATTTAGGTTGGATCGGAAGGTTATGCCTTCCTAAATAGGTTAGTTTTTAGTGATTTCCGGAAGTTTAGGTGGCCGCACGTTAAAGGCTTTAGGTAATGCGTTCCATAAAAAATGAAAATACTATAAAGCGCAATGTTTTGCAATGAACTTACCCAGGTGAATATTAACAATACAGTAAACGTAACCAACAGCCACTAACGTGGCTGTGGAGTTGCACAATACCAGAAGCCCACAATCAGGGAACATTTCAAGCAGAACCACCACCAATTTGCCTTTAAAATTAACCATTTCTGTCAGTACACTCAGATTCGCAATTAGGAGCCCGTTTACTAAGCAGTGCTAAGGGTGCGCTAGAGTTAATAGTGCATGATAAACGCTAAAGATACCGATAGGAATATATGGGTGTGTCTAGCGTTTAGCACGCGCTAAAAACGCTAGCGCATCTTAGTAAACAGGGCCCTTAGTGTCTTAGGTGTTGCTCACAAAAGAATAGTTGACTGTAAACTTCCTAATATATACATATGATCATATAGCAAAGGAAATAAGTAATAAAAGAGAGGGTCCAAAAATACAAAAACCAAGACAACCCCCCCCCCCCCCACCAAAAGATCCCTCAAGACTGGAGCAATGGAGAAATGTTTAATGCAAAAGACCCAATATGAGCCATGTTTCAGTGCAGAGTGGCTCCTGCCTCAGGGGTCTGACAAAAAAATATTACAATACAATGTAAACATATATGTTTGATTTATTCTTACTGTACACAGCCTTGAGTGAATTCTTTCAAAAAGGCGGTAAATAAATCCAAATATATATATTAGATAGAATACAATAGTCAGGAAATAACCAAGTGTACTGGTGTCCCTGCATATAATTGCCATATTTTTGACACTTATTTTGAAGTATAACGATTATATGCAGGGACACCAGTACACTTGGTTGTTTCCTGACTATTGCAATCCAATATATATGTTTACATTGTATTATGAAGTTATTTTGTCAGACCACTGAGGCAGATGCCACTAAGCGCAGAAACACGGCCCATGTCGAGTCTTTTAAAGATTTCTCAGTTACATAGTAACATAGTAGATAACGGCAGAAAAAGACCTGAATGGTCCATCCAGTCTGCCCAACAAGATAAACTCATATGTGCTACTTTTTATGTATACCCTACTTTGATTTCTACCTGTCCTCTTCAGGGCACAGACTGTATAAGTCTGCCCAGCACTACCCCTGCCTCCCACCACCGGCTCTGGCACAGACCATATAAGTCTGTCCTGCACTATCCCCACCTCCCACCCACCAGTCTCGGCACAGACCGTATAAGTCTGCTCAGCACCATCCCCGCCTCCCACCACCAGCTCTGCCACCCAATCTCGGCTAAGCTCCTGAGGATCCATTCCTTCTGAACAGGATTCCTTTATGTTTATCCCACGCATGTTTGAATTCCGTTACCGTTTTCATTTCCACCACCTCCCACAGTTTGCAACTGGGGACTGGTTATATATATATTTTTTAACTCTATCAGTGGTTCCCAAGCCTGGCCCCCTGGTCCTGGAGACACCCCAGCCAGTCAGGATTTTGGGATATCAACAATTAATATTCATAACAGATATTTGCACGCACTGCTCCACTACATGCAAATCTCTCTCATGAATATTCATTATGGATAGCCCAAAAACCTGACTGGGATGCCTCCAGGATCAGGTTTGGGAACCACTGCTCTATATTATCCTTGGTTTATTACCTAGAGTTCTGTGACTCCATACTATGAATGGGTTAGTTTTGGGTGAGGGTTTGGGGGGGGGGGGAGGCACTGCTTCAGACACCATTCATTTGCATTACATTTGTTCTGTTTTGCCATTGGATGGAGGCAGTATTGGGGGGGGGGGGGGGGGGGGGAGATACCCTGAAAATTGTATGCTGATACTCATGTTTTCATGTTGGTAATTGTTCTGCTCCTCTTTGGCAGTTAGTGCATACTGACATGTGTATTTGTATTGTTGTTTTCACCAAAAAACAAAAACGTTTACTTCAAAGATTTCTCAATTGTTTCAGTCTTGAGGGCTTTTTTTTTTAAATTGCAAAAAGGTATACAATGAGGCATATTTTCAAAGCACTTAGCCTTCCGAAGGCTAAGTGCTTTGAAAATGAGCCCCAATGTCTTTTTTTTCAAGTTGTAACCGGAGAAAATAAGTTTGCATTGGCTCAAGTTAAGAACGCTACGTAGCCAGACAAAAAAAGCAGGGAGTCCCTGCTAACATATGTGACTACCACTAAGTTTTATACGTTTACACAAGTCTAGATATTAGGAATCCGAAAGTAGTACATAACCTTCCTGTGGACTAAGGTATTCGCTGCCACGTTTAGTTACATTTACTCAATGACAAAAGGCACAACGAACGCGCTTTCGAAACCCTATATATAGATTAGAATGCTGCATGCACGCAAGAGACAGATGTGCACTGGAACCACACTTACTCCGTTTTGTTATGTGGTTAGCCTCACGATGGGAGTGGCTAAGAGGAGCGAGTATAATTAAAAAAACAACTTCATCGTCAACTGAATCCACACAAATTAACAGCGACGTATTGTTGATTTAACTGAATCGGCGCCCTCCGTGTCTCCGGTTCCATGAAACTGGTAACCCCAAATCAAAAAGCGACCAGTTCCACTACAGAGAGCCAGCCACAAGGGTACATGACCCAGAATTTAATACCACAACTAAATATTTTTGAAAAGCACAGCCTTTCCTATTTAAAACGTATATACAGATAGACATCCAAAGTGCATGAACCACCACAGGGTTCAGTTTGTGGCCTTGTACTTGATTTCTTGGCACTTCCACTCCTTACTGAGCACCAGCCCAATGATGAAATCCTACTTTCGTGCTCTTTTCTCTTTATCGCCTCATGGAGGTGGTGTGGGAAACATTACCGTTGCAGGTGTTGGCGCAGCCGCCTGACCCTCACAGTGCTGAATATATTAGCGGCAGGATCAGCGAGCAAAGGGGTCGAAGGCCACGACTATCCCCCCTCCACTTGCCTATCAGCTCCGTAGTGGAAGGGAACGGAGCAAACTGGCTACATCTTCTCTCAAAACCAAACGGGGAGACACGCAGCAACCGCTCTCACCTCCGCAAGTCGAACAGCCTCTCGGCCGTCGGTGCTTCCATCTCTCTCCCGCCGGGCCCAGTGCCTTCACTCGCCGCCAACACCCCACATCTCACCCGCCGCTTGCTAGCCCGCGTGGGGCACGCTGGGGGAATGGAAAGACACCTTCCGGAAGTGTGACGCAGCCCGGGGGAGGGGGGGCTCCCATGGTACAATTTCCAGAGTTAAAGTTGAAAAGGATTCCTTCCGGGGTGGGCGTGCGGATACGCGTCACCCAGGGGATTGGATGAAAACTGGAGACGAGATGAGCCCAATGAGGTACAGGAGACGGCCTGACGTCTAAACATTGAAGCCACTGTTGGTCTGTGTTTCCCCTTCCCCATGCACTCACGCAGCCTTAGTTCGGAGTACACTCAAAACAAAGCAAGCAAACTAATGTGCTGCTGCATCCACGTTGTCGTTCTTTATTGTTGGTAGCATTTCTGTTTAATCTCACTTATTGTTTCAAACATGCCAGCTTGTGCAGCATACGGTTGTACACCGAGGAAGTATAATAACGGAACTACTTTTCGTAGGTAGAGTAGTAATTTGTTATAAACTAGGAAATAAGGCCTGTTTCTGACACAAATGAAACAGGCGCTAGCAAGGTTTTCCTGGGAGTGTGTATGTTTGAGAGAGAGAGTGTGTGAGAGAGTGTGCGAGTGTGTGTGTGACAGAGAGTGAGTGAGTGAGGGTGCGAGTGTGTCTGTGAGACAGAGTGTGTGCGAGTGCCTATGTGAGACAGTGACTGTGTGAGAGAGTGTGTTTTACACAGATACAGTGTGTGTGTGTGAGACAGAGTGTGAGAGAATATATGTGCAATACACAGACTCTCTGAGTCCGAGATTGTAGTAGAGCGAGTGTGTGAGACCGCCTGTGTGACACATAGAGAGTGTATGTGATACAGTGTGAGTCATAGTGAGTGAGAGAGAAAGACACTGACCGTGAGAGAGTGTATGACAGAGATACCTCCCCCCTCCCTGTGTGGTCTGAGGACCCCTCCCCCTCTCAGGTCTGAGGACCCCCTCCCCCCCTGCGGTCTCAGGACTCCCTGCCTCTCCCCCCCCTGCGTGGTTGGCAGCACCGTGCCAGTGTCTGTGTATGACTGAGTGTGTGTGTGTGTGTGATTGTCCTCTCTCCCCTGCCTCCCTCCAGTCACCCAGCTATTCCCTTGGCCCGCCCTCCAGTCACCCAGCGATTTCGCTCTCTCCCCTGCCCCCCCCCGTCAGTGACCCAGCGATTCAGCTGTCTCCCCTGCCCCCCTGCATCCACCCAGCGAATCTGCTCTGTTCCCTGCCCCCCCTGCAGCTACCCAGCGATTCTGCTCTGCTCCCCTGCCCCCCCTGCAGCCATCCAGCGATTCTGCTGTCTTCCCTGCCCCCCCTGCAGCCACCCGGCGATTCTGCTGTGCTCCCCTGCCCCCCCTGCAGCCACCCAGCGATCCTGGTCTCTCCCCTCCCCCCCCCCCCCCCCCGTGCAGTCACCCAGCGTTCCAAACTTTAAGCAGGTCCAACGTGCTGAAGCTGACTCCGTGGATTCTTTGAAGGTTTCGTGTTGGTAACGTCGTTTTACCCTCCCTCGTCATGACGTTTTGATGCGAGGGCGGGGCAGACACTCATGGGCAAACAGCGATCTACACAACTACAAACTTAGAACTTTGAAGCATCCGGCTTCATTAGAACGTTGGAGGTGCGTTTTATATAGAGAGATGATAATCAGTGTGTCATTTGGCTGGTTATAGGGACACCCTAGCATGTGTTATATTCGTGCAGAGATTTTTTTTTCTTTTGGTAAAGGGCCACTAAATAGACATCATGTTATGAGAATCAGGTGGTCAACATTCAGAGTTTCTATCTATTTATTTACTTATTTATGACATTTATATCCCACATTAAACATGAATTAGGTTTGAAATTTTAAATACCTTTTTTTCTGTGCCTAGATCAAAAGAGAAAGATGGTTTGTGGGAACTTGCTCCTTTTGTTTCTGGAATGCTGTGGAACATCATAAAAATGCACTTAATATTGTTTATTACTACTATTTAAAAGACAGATATTCATTAATGAGGGCAGATCTACATTCATGCTGAAGTCCAGAGTCAGTCTAAGGGCCCCTGTTAACTAAGCCACGCTAAGCGCGTTAAATGCTAGAGTTGCCCATATGTTCCTGTGGGCGACAGCGTTAGTGTGTGTTAATCAACGTGTGCTAAAAATGCTAACGCGTCAGCACTGCTTAGTAAACAGGGCCCTAAATTTGCCAACATTTTCCAGTTCATAGAACTCTCATATGAGGAAAAACTAAAGAAGTTAGGGCTTTTCAGCTCTGAAATGAGACGGATGAGAGGAGATATGACTGAGGGCTACAAAATCCTGAGTGGTGTAGAATGAATAGAAGTGAATCGATTTTTTTACTCATTCCAAAAGTACAAAGACTAGGGGACACTCAAGGAAGTTACATGGACAAACTTTTAAAACATATAGGAGGAAATATTGTTTCACTCAACGAATAGTTAAGCTCTGAAACTTTGTTGGAGGATGTGGTAACAGCAGTTAGCATATCTGGGTTTAAAAAAGGTTTGGATAAGTTCCTGGAGGAAAAGTCTATAGTCTCCTATTGAGACAGACATGGGGAAGCTACTGCTTTCCCTGGGATTGGTAGAATGGAATGTTGCCACTATTTGGATTTCTGCCAGGTACTTGTGACCTGATTTGGCCACTGTTGGAAACAGTATGGCTATTATGTTCTTATGAATAATGAGGGCAGAGCTACCTTCACACAGAAGTCCAGAGTCAGTCTAAATGTGCAAACATTGTACAGTTTAGCACACTATTACCAGCCAAGTTTATACAACGTTAATTATGTTCAGTGGAAATAAATCTGTTGGCTCAGGCTGCCTGCTATGTGAATATTCCAACATTGTTTCATTATTGTTACCACATCCTATCTAATATAACGCACCTCCAACGTTCTGAAGCTGACTCCGTGGCTCCACCTACTGAACCGACGTCACGTACTTCCAGGTACGTCAACTGCAGCACTGACCAACAGCATGATACCAGCATGAGGCCCCACCCTTGCTGCAACGCCACGCCCCCCCCAGGTTGCCGCCCCCCCCCCCCATGTGTGCACGCTCGGCCCTTCTCTCTGTGTTAGCTCTGGTCCCGCCCTCATTTCCTGTTTCCACAATGAGGGCAGGACCAGAGCTAACACAGAGAGAAGGGCCGAGGCTGCACGCATTTTAACGCTGCTTTCGTGTGAAGATGATTTTTACAATTTGGAGCGAGTGCACCTGGAACTGGAAGGGAGGGAGGAAGGGAGGGACGACAACCCTAGAACTGGGAGGGAGGGAGGGACACCCTGGAACTCGAAGGGAGGGAGGGGGCCACCCTGGAACTCGGAGGGAGGGACACCCTGGAACTCGGAGGGAGGGAGGGGTGACCCTGGAACTCGGGGGGAGGGAGAGAGGTAGGGGGGGCGGCCCTGGAAATCGGAGGGGGCGACCCTGGAAAATCGGTGAGTGGGCGACCCTGGAACTCGGAGGGAGGGAGAGGGGGGCGACCCTGGAACTTGGAGGGAGCGAGGGGGGGCGACCCTGGAACTCTGAGGGAGGGAGGGAGGGGGGCGACCCTGGAACTCAGAGGGAGGGAGGGAGGGGGGCTCATGGCACACACTCTCATTCTCACACACACACTCGCACCCAGTCTCACTCTCTCTGTCACATACACACACTCGCACATTCACTCTCTCTCTCTTACACAGTCAGTCACACACACTCTCTCAAACATACACACTCCGAGGACAATCTTGCTAGCGCCCGTTTCATTTGTGTCAGAAACAAGCCTGATTTACTAGTATTACATATTATGGGCATATGCTTTAAACTTTCATTGCTTTAATTTGTTTATCCAGACCTTACATGCACATGGTTTTGCTTTTTAAATCCAAAGCTGAATCCTAAGGGTGGTTGAACAATTAGGTATAAACTGTGTTGTTTCTGACTTGTTTTAGAGTGCTTTGGTTCCTGCTGATGAAAATAAAAATTAAGGGCCCTGTTTACTAAACCATGCTGTAGGCGCGCATACTTTTTAGCGTGCGCTAAAAATTAGTGTGCACTAATGATAGAGACACCCATTATATTCCTATGGGTGTCTCTAGCATTAGCATGTGCTAATTTTTAGTGCGTTCTTCTAAAAGGTTTGCACGCCTACAGCATGGCTTAGTAAACAGAGCCCTAAATTTTGGTTGTACTTTGTATAAATTGTTTACTTTTGCAACGTGATGGAAGCATGGTGGAATTGGAAAAGGTGCAGTGAAGGGCGACGAAATGATAAAGGGGATGGGACGATTTCCCTATGAGGAAAGGCTGAAGTGGCTAGGGCTCTTCAGCTTGGAGACGAGACGGCTGAGGGGAGATATGATAGAGGTATATAAAGTACTGAATGGAATGGAACAGGGTAGATGTGCATCGCTTGCTTACTCTTTCCAAAAATACTAGGACTAGGGGCCACACAAACTATTAAGTAGTACATTTAAAACAGAGAAAATATTCTTCACTCAACGGAATGTGGTAAAGGCAGTTAGAGTAGCAGGGTTTAAAAAAAGGTTTGTATAATTTCCTAAAAGAAAAGTCCATAAGCTATTATTAAGATAGACTTGGGAAAATCCACTGCATATTCTAGGATGAGCAGTATAAAATCTGTTTTACTGTTCTGGGATCTTGCCAGGTACTTGGACCTGGATTGGCCACTGTTGGAAACAGGATACTGGGCTTGATGGACCTTCGGTCTGTCCCAGTATGGCAATGCTTATGTTCTTAACAGATTTATTTTCCACTGAAAATAATTAACTTTGCGTGAACTTAGCAGTTAATACTGTGCTGCTTGCTATTTTGTATTTTGCAGTGTATTGTTTGCCTGCATAATAAAGCGCATAATATTTTTTGGCCACAGCTTTAATTAACAAAAGCACATGATTTCCTACTGGATCATATTCATACATGTGATGGAGATAGTTCTGTTTGAGAAGCTTGTTAACACAGACTGCGCTATTGCAAAACAAGAAACTCAAGAAAGGGAAACACAAAACTGCAGAAATCCAAAACTGTCAAAGAAAGGGCTCTGATGGAAACCTAAGTAAAGAACATTTGAGAATTACTAAATTATGGACTGCGGCTACTGTTGTATGAATGTGTTAGCCCAGTGGTTCTCAAACGTGGTCCTGGAGGCACCCCAGGCAGTCAGGTTTTTAGGATATCCACAATGAAATCCATGAGAGAAATTTATATGCACTATCTCCAGTGCATTCAAATCTCTCTCATGAATAGTTATTGCGGACATCCTTATAACCTGACTGCCTGGAGTGCCTCCAGGACTAGGTTTTGGCACTACTGGGTTAGTCTAATTGCCATCAGAGGCAGACACGGTCATATAATTAACATTATAATTGTGTTTGCATTTGGGTAATAACTGAGAAAATGCTGTTATCAAATCATAACAGGAAGCTTGAATTCGACTTGGTTAACTTCTGCTGAATATCAACAAGCTAATAGTTTTAAGGCTAGCTTTTGTTTGCTGAACTCACGCTAACTCATTTCCACTCCACCAGCTTTGTTCATCCTTGATTTTAAACAAGAAGCTAAGAAATTATTTACTCTGGTCTTTCAACAAAGAAAACCCATTAAGCTTTGCATCACCATTTGGAAAAGATAAATGTCATTCAGCTCCAGCTCTCCTACTGCAGCTTTTCCTTAGCCATCATTATTCCCAGGATGCATTTATATACATTACTCAATATCTCTCTTATAAATAGTAATAATAAACAATATTAAGTGCATTTTTATAATATACCACTACATTCCACAAAACAAAAGGAGCAAGTTCCAACAAACCATCTTTCTCCTTTAATCAAGGCACAGGAAAAAAAGATTTTAAATGCTCCCAGGTTTCAACCTAATTCATATTTGATGTTGGATATAAATGTCATAAATAAGCAAGTAAATAAATAAATAGAAATTCTGAGGGCCCTGTTTACTAAGGTGAGCTAGTGTTTTTAGCGTGTGCTAAAATTAGCTCACTCTGTGTAGATGCCCATTGGAATATTATCGGCATCTACACAGTTAGCGTGTGCTAATGCTTAGTGTGCGTTAAATACACTAACGTGCCTCTAGTGCGGCTTAGTAAACAGGGCCCTACTAAGGTGTGCTAGAGTTTTTAGTGCTTCCTAAAAATTAGCACATGCTAAACGCTAGAGACACACTATGCCTCTAGCACAGTTTAGTAAACAGGGCCCTAAATATTGAGCAACTGATTCTCATAACATGATGTTTGTTTTAGTGGACCTTTACCAGGAGAAAACAATCTCTGCATGACTATAACACGTGCTAGGGTGTCCCTATAACCAGCCTCTCTAAATGACCCACTGATTACGATTTATAACAAATTGCTACTCTAACTATGAAAAGTTATTCCATTATACTTCCTCTGTGTACATCATTATGCTGCACAAGCTGGTATGCTTGAAAATATAAGTGGGATCAAATAAAAATGCTACCAACAATAAAGAACAACAACATGGATGAAGCAGCTCATAGGTTTGTTTGCTTTGTTTTGAGTATACATGGATGACGGCAGCATGGGGGAGGGGTAAGAGAAATTATCCTAATTGGCTTATTTATTTATTTATTTATTTATTTATTTTCTGCATTTATATCCCACATTTTCTCACCTCTTTGCAGGCTCAATGTGGCTTACAAATACCGTAGTGGCGATCGCCATTTCCAGAAGACTGGGCATTCAAATGGCAGATGAAATTTAATGTAGACAAATGCAAAGTGATGCACATTGGGAAGAATAATCCGAATCATAATTATCTGATTCTAGGGTCCACTTTAGGAGGCAGCACTCGAGAAAAGGTGTCATTGTAGACAATATGCTGAAATCTGCCCAGTGTGCGGTGGCGGCCACAAAAGCAAACAGAATGCTAGGAATTATTAGGAGAGGGATTTTTATTTTTTTATTTTATTTGTTGCATTTGTATCCCAAATTTTCCCACTTATTTGCAGGCTCAATGTGGCTTACATAGTACCGTGATGGCGATCGCCAGTTCCAGTATAAGAAATACAGAGTGGTATTGCGTTAGAGTTCATGAGTGACAGACTGTATTAGAGTAAATTAGGTAATGAAGGAGGAAGAGTTAAGTATTGTCCAGGTCTGGTATAGGTTTTGTTGTGTTGCAGGATTCAGGTGTTTAAGTTGGATCGTTATGGTATGCCTTTTTGAACAAGTTGGTTTTTAATGATTTCCGGAAGTTTGTGAGGTTGTGCATTGTTTTCATGACGTTTGGTAGTGCATTGTAATCCGTTGGGTTGGTCGTGAGCCCTTGGGCCCTGGCCGAGGCCAGCAGGGCGCCGACCCAGGCCAAGGGGAGACCGACCCACCACCGCACACCCCAGCTACACAATACCCCCTAAGCTACTCCTCCCCCCAGTCCCTCAGGAAGAAGGGAAATAGGCATACAGGCGGGCCTCGCGGCCGAACCGGAACCCACGCAGACAGAGCCACTCGTGCGAGCCTCACGGCTGAACTGGAACCCAATCACACACAGGGAGGGGTGAAAGAACCCAGAGGGCCCCAAGATGCCAGACACGCGCTGAACACCAGCAATAGGGCAGAGGGGGAAACAAAGGACCAGAGCGGGCCACGCCCACGCAGGGGACTAGCGCAGGACAGGGGAACTAACACAGCAACCCCCTCCCCACCAGGGTAGGAGCCCCAGGCAGAAGCCAGAGGAACCAAACACAAAGGAAGGCAGAAAGCCTTTGCCTCAAACCCACTGTAGACAGAGGCACACAGAACATAAAGGGTTAAGCTTGTAGAGCCAGCAGAGAGAGAGTGCCATAAATCAACAAACAATCAGAGAGAATGCTTCCCCTCCCGAGAGGGAGTGGGGCCCATCCAAACAAACACACTGGCAGAGGCAGGAATACAATACACACAGTACACAAAGGGTTAAACTCACTGAGCCAGCAGGCCAGGACACTGGGAAGAGAAATCCTTAAAACAAACAAACAAAGGAGAACGCTCTCACTCAGCCCAGAGCCCGGAGGCTGAGCAATGCCCAGCCCCCACTAAACAAACGAGCAGCTGACCCTGATTACAGAGCTACGCACACACACACACACACACAGCAGCAGCTAACCCAGAGGGAAGGAAAAGAATACTCTAAATCAACACAGATCCCTGTCAGAACCTAGAGCACGTTCTGAGAGAAACCTATCAGGCTTTCCTGTTACCACCAGATAAGTAACGCAAAAGCAGAGAAACTCTTCAGCTGCAGGCTAAAGTACTATCCCCTGACGTCAGCACAACCCCTGGCAGCCAATCAGAAGAGACGTCCCCCCTCCCCCTCAGCCAAACCGGCAGAATCATAACATCACCCCCCCTTCAAGGGCCCCCCCTACCCCGTCCACGAGGTTTAGGTTTGTGAGGGAAAAGGCGATGGAACCGTCTGACTAGGATTGGCGCGTGGACATGAGTAGCGTTCCCAGGAATTGTCTGCCGGTCCATATCCCATCCACGCAATGAGATACTGGAGATGTCCCCGGAAGCGCCTTGCATCCAAGACATCCCGGACTTCGTATTCCCCCTGGGAGGCTGAGATGGCTGGACTAGCAGGCAACGCGGGCAAAGCCCCTTTTCTCAGAATCACAGGCTTCAGCAAGGACACATGAAAGGTGTTATGTACCCGTAATGTAGGTGGTAACTTTAGCTGATAACAGACCCGATTCACTTGCCTCACAATGGGATATAGGCCCACAAATCGAGGTGCAAAGCGGGAGGAGGGAATCTTCAGACTAAGATTACGCGTGGACAACCACACCAAGTCGCCAGGCTGGAAGTGCGGTTCCACTCTGCGAGACCGATCCGCTTGGCGTTTCATACGAGTGGAGGTCACTCGCAGCGCTTTCTGAACTGATGACCAAATTGCTTGGAGCGAGGTCACCGCATCAACCGCTGCCGGGACATCCAAGTTGGTTTTCAAGGGGGCTGGTATCCGCGGGTGTCGTCCATATACGATGTAAAAGGGCGACGCGCCCATGGCCGAGCTCACTCGGTTGTTATGAGCGAATTCTGCCCAAGGCAGCAGCTGACTCCAGTTGTTGTGGTGCTCATTGACATACATCCGTAGGAACTGCTTCAAGCATTGGTTCACTCGTTCTGTTTGGCCATTGGATTGTGGGTGATATCCCGACGAAAAGTTCAGCTTTACTTCAAGGGCCCGATTCAGGGCTCTCCAGAACTTTGAGACAAACTGTACTCCTCGATCAGAGGTAATAGATTCTGGCAGACCATGGAGACGAAAAATAGAGCTGATGAAATACTGTGCCAGCTTCACCGCCGAAGGAAGGGTAGGCATGGGTATGAAGTGGGCCATTTTAGAAAACCGGTCCACCACTACCAAGACAACTGTGTGCCCTTCAGAGTTAGGCAGATCCGTAACAAAGTCCATGGCAATGTGGGTCCACGGTCTCTCAGGTACCGGTAAAGGCATCAGCAACCCCTGGGGTCTCCGACGGTCAGCCTTATGCTGGGCGCACTCAGGACACGCAGCCACAAACTCCTGCACATCCCGATCAAGTGAAGGCCACCAATACTGCTGGGAGATGAACCGCTTGGTTCCCAGGATCCCGGGATGTCCTGCCATTCGAGAGGCATGCCCCCATTGGAGTGTCTTTTCTCTCAGCCGGGGTGGCACAAAGGTCATACCTGCAGGTACTGCTAGCGTCATCGCGGGCACAATGACATCAGGTTTAATTACATACTGCAGGGGTTCTTCCTCCAGGTCAGCCTCCATGGACCTGGAGAGGGCATCTGCCTTGATGTTCTTCTCCGCTGGACGATAGGTCAGAATGAAATCAAAGCGGGAGAAGAATAGTGCCCACTGGGCCTGGCGAGGATTCAGCCTTCTCGCTTCTCGTAAATAAGTCAGGTTTTTATGGTCCGTGAACACCGTGAAGGGCTCCTGCGCCCCTTCCAGCAGATGACGCCATTCTTCCAGGGCCAATTTAATGGCTAATAGCTCCTGATCCCCGATGGCATAATTCTTCTCGGCAGGGGTATACTTTTTAGAGAAGAATGCACATGGGAGAAGTTTCCCACTGGGGTGGGCCTGGGACAGCACTGCTCCTACGCCAACCGATGATGCATCCACTTCCACGAAAAATTTATTTGTCGGGTTGGGATGGCGCAACACTGGAGCTCCAACAAATGCCTGTTTCAGATTCTCAAAGGCCTGACACGCCTCAGGCGACCAGTTGCGAGCGTCAGCGTTCTTCTTAGTCAAGGCAGTAAGAGGGGCAGTCAGGGACGAGTAATTCCAAATAAACTGCCTATAGTAGTTGGCAAAACCTAAGAAGCACTGTAGAGCCTTACGCCCCGTAGGTTGCTGCCAGTGCAGGATGGCTGTCAGCTTACTGGGGTCCATACGCAGCCCGTGGTTAGAAATGATGTACCCCAGGAAGAGCAGTTCGGAGCGATGGAATTCACATTTTTCCAATTTCACATAGAGGTGGTTCTCCCTCAACCGCTGCAATACGGTCTTCAGGTGCTCCTGGTGCTCTTCCTCAGCCCTTGAAAAAATCAAAATATCGTCCAAGTAGACCATCACAAACTTATACAGGAGATCCCTGAAGATGTCATTCATGAAGGCTTGGAAGACGGCTGGAGCATTAGCAAGTCCAAAGGGCATTACCAGATATTCGTAATGCCCGTCGCGGGTGTTAAACGCCGTCTTCCACTCATCCCCCTCCTTGATCCGCACAAGGTTGTAGGCCCCCCTGAGATCGAGCTTGGAGAAGATCTGGGCCCCCTGGAGGCGGTCAAACATCTCAGAAATCAAGGGAAGGGGGTATTTGTCCTTCCGTGTGATGGCATTGAGTCCCCTGTAGTCAATACAGGGGCGCAACCCCCCATCCTTCTTCTCCACGAAGAAGAATCCAGCCCCCGCGGGTGATTTAGAGGGCCGGATGAAGCCTCGAGCTAGGTTCTCTCGAATATACTGGGACATGGCTTCCGTCTCTGGCCGGGATAGGGGGTATACGCGGCCACGGGGAGGTTCAGTGCCAGGTAGTAGCTCTATGGCACAGTCATAGGAGCGATGAGGAGGCAGAATCTCTGCTTGCTGTTTGGAAAAAACATCTCCAAAGGATCTGTAGGGCCCCGGTAACATAACATTGGCTCGATCCAAAGGAAGCGTCACTGGGGCTGGCGAGACCTTATCCAAACAGACCTTCTGGCAGCCCGGGCCCCACGCCGTCAATTCACCCCGGGCCCAATCAATGCAAGGGTTATGCAGGCGAAGCCAGGGTAATCCCAGGATTATGGCCTCAGTGGCCGACGGAAGGACGTAGAAGGAGATAACTTCTTTGTGTAAGACTCCTACCCGTATGGTCATAGGCACGGTTCTGGAGCGGAGAACTCCCCGAACCAGTCCCCAAGCTGCTGAGACGGTGATGGGCTGAGGTAACTCCATCGTAGAAATTTGATGAACCCGCACCAGGTCCGCGCTGATAAAGTTGCCTCCCGCCCCCGAGTCAACTAGCGCCTCAAAACAAGGGGTATCCTTAATCGCCAGTAGAACTGGCACCAAAACCTGCATCCAAGGGGAGAAGGACTTTGGCCCTGACCCGGTCTCCCTAGCCGGTATCAGGGCTGCTGGTTTCCCTACTTCTTTCTCTTCGGGCACTCACGGACAAAGTGCCCTTTCACTCCACAATGCAGGCACAGCCCCTTAGAGCGTCTCCGCTGTCTCTCCTGGGCCGCCCGGTCAACCTGCATAGGTTCAGACCCATCGGGCACACCCAGCGACGGGGAAGCAGGGCTCTTGTGCGAGCTCCTCGAGTTAGCCCCTGCAACCTGCTGACCAGCGCGACGTTCACAGGCCCGCTCCCTGAACCGGATGTCCACCTGGGTACAGAGACGGATGAGGTCATTCAGATCTGAGGGCAGCTCCCGGCCTGTGAGTTCGTCCTTAATGTTGGCCGAGACACCATGCCAAAATACCGCAGTCAGGCTTGGGTTATCCCAACCTAGCTCTGCGGCCAAAGTCCGAAACTGGATGGCGTACTCACCCAGAGAGAGTCGCCCCTGATGTAGGTTCAACAGCTGAGTCGCCGCCGAGGAGGGCTTCCCGGGTTCCTCAAAGATGAGCCGAAATTGTTTCAAAAACTCTGCCAAATTATCCAGGACGGGATCCTTCTTCTCCCATAAGGGCGAGGCCCAGGCCAGAGCGGGGCCTGCCAGTAGTGAGATAATATAAGCCACCTTCGCCCGATCCGAAGGAAAATCCCGGGCCTGCAACTCGAAGACAATTTGGCATTGATTGAGGAACCCCCGGCAGGTCTTACTGTCGCCCTCGTACCTCGGGGGCGTAGCCACCCGAATCCCTCGGCCACATGCGTGGGAACTAGGCGGAGTAGCTGCTGGCAGGACCTCCGCAGCCCCCGTGACAGTCAGCGAGTCTACCCGTTGAGACAGTGCGTTCACGACTCCCGATACCTGTTGTAGCTGAGCATGCAATTGCTGGAGCAGCTGCATGGGGGATGGATCGGTCGAGCTCATGGCTTTTGCGTTCTGTAATCCGTTGGGTTGGTCGTGAGCCCTTGGGCCCTGGCCGAGGCCAGCAGGGCGCCGACCCAGGCCAAGGGGAGACCGACCCACCACCGCACACCCCAGCTACACAATACCCCCTAAGCTACTCCTCCCCCCAGTCCCTCAGGAAGAAGGGAAATAGGCATACAGGCGGGCCTCGCGGCCGAACCGGAACCCACGCAGACAGAGCCACTCGTGCGAGCCTCACGGCTGAACTGGAACCCAATCACACACAGGGAGGGGTGAAAGAACCCAGAGGGCCCCAAGATGCCAGACACGCGCTGAACACCAGCAATAGGGCAGAGGGGGAAACAAAGGACCAGAGCGGGCCACGCCCACGCAGGGGACTAGCGCAGGACAGGGGAACTAACACAGCAACCCCCTCCCCACCAGGGTAGGAGCCCCAGGCAGAAGCCAGAGGAACCAAACACAAAGGAAGGCAGAAAGCCTTTGCCTCAAACCCACTGTAGACAGAGGCACACAGAACATAAAGGGTTAAGCTTGTAGAGCCAGCAGAGAGAGAGTGCCATAAATCAACAAACAATCAGAGAGAATGCTTCCCCTCCCGAGAGGGAGTGGGGCCCATCCAAACAAACACACTGGCAGAGGCAGGAATACAATACACACAGTACACAAAGGGTTAAACTCACTGAGCCAGCAGGCCAGGACACTGGGAAGAGAAATCCTTAAAACAAACAAACAAAGGAGAACGCTCTCACTCAGCCCAGAGCCCCGGAGGCTGAGCAATGCCCAGCCCCCACTAAACAAACGAGCAGCTGACCCTGATTACAGAGCTACACACACACAGCAGCAGCTAACCCAGAGGGAAGGAAAAGAATACTCTAAATCAACACAGATCCCTGTCAGAACCTAGAGCACGTTCTGAGAGAAACCTATCAGGCTTTCCTGTTACCACCAGATAAGTAACGCAAAAGCAGAGAAACTCTTCAGCTGCAGGCTAAAGTACTATCCCCTGACGTCAGCACAACCCCTGGCAGCCAATCAGAAGAGACGTCCCCCCTCCCCCTCAGCCAAACCGGCAGAATCATAACATGCATTCAATAGTTGTGTGCTTATGTAGGAGAAGCTGGATGCATAGGTTGATGTATATTTTAGTCCTTTGCAGCTTTGTATTAAGAATCTTTGTATTAAGTCATGGGTTTTTTGTTTTCAGAACTTCATGGTTTTTGCGGTGTGGTTCCCTGAAGAAGCAGTGCGAAACGGGACCATTGGAACCTACCACTCGGCATTTAATGGGATGAACGATGATCAGATAAGTTTTTATGAAAGATATTTTCATCCCAAGCACTTTGTTGTATATGGACTGTTTGACAAAGCATATGGATTAATAGACTATGCGAGTGAAGTTCTTTATTACACATTTTTTGAACCTAATTTCATGATAAATTATATTTAAAAAATTTGTTTTGTTTTTGTCATAAGTACATAAGTAATGCCACACTGGGAAAAGACCAAGGGTCCATCGAGCCCAGCATCCTGTCCACGACAGCGGCCAATCCAGGCCAAGGGCACCTGGCAAGCTTCCCAAACGTACAAACATTCTATACATGTTATTCCTGGAATTGTGGATTTTTCCCAAGTCCATTTAGTAGTGGTTTATGGACTTGTCCTTTAGGAAACCGTCTAACCCCTTTTTAAACTCTGCCAAGCTAACCGCCTTCACCACGTTCTCCGGCAACGAATTCCAGAGTTTAATTACGCGTTGGGTGAAGAAAACGTTCTCTGATTTGTTTTAAATTTACTGCACTGTAGTTTCATCGCATGCCCCCTAGTCCTAGTATTTTTGGAAAGCGTGAACAGACGCTTCACATCCACCTGTTCCACTCCACTCATTATTTTATATACCCCGTTCTCTCGGCGGCCCTGCTTGCAGATCACTGGTTGCTTTGATTTCTGTGTGTCTGTATTTTGGTGATGAATTGTTTCTGCCATCTAGTGGAGGTAAGTGTGAACTAGGAAGTCTAAGAAAATCAGATGTAGTAATAAGAAAATCTTTCCACAGTAAGGAAAAATTATGTTCTTACCTGATAATTTTCTTTCCTTTAATAATACCAGACCAGTCCAGACTAATGGATTGTGTCCATCTACCAGCGGAAGGAGACAGAGAAATAGTTCCAAGTAAACCGCCCCTTAAGGGTATCGTGCAGCCTGGAATGTTCAGTATTTCGAATAGCCAAGCAATGGTGCTCTGAAGTCTAGAAGAAAACACAGTTAATAGTATCAAACAGGCAAACTCTTGGAGCCAATATGCAGAATCTCACTGTTCCTGCTTGGCCAAAGGCAACTGCAACCTCCCCTCACAGTATTTATTTATTTTTGTTACATTTGTACTCCGTGCTTTCCCACTCATGGCAGGCTCAATGCGGCTTACATGGGGCAATGGAGGGTTAAGTGACTTGCCCAGAGTCACAAGGAGCTGCCTGTGTCTGAAGTGGGAATCGAACTCAGTTCCCCAGGACCAAAGTCCACCACCCTAACCACTAGGCCACTCCTCCACTCAGTAAGCGGGAGGGAATGGTCCATACTGAGCTTACCCAGTCAATATCTGGGTAATTGAAATCACCCATTATTATTGTGTTGCCCAGTTTGTTAGCCTCCCTAATTTCCGATAACATTTCTACATCCGTCTGTTCATCCTGGCCAGGTGTACAGTAGTATATTCCTATCACTATCCTTTCCCCCTTTACTCATGGAATTTCAATCCATAATGATTCCAAGATGTGTTTTGTTTCCTGTAGAATTTTCCATCTATTTGATTCAAGGCCCTCCTTAACATACAATGCTACCCCTCTACCAATTCGATCCACCTTATCACTACGATATAATTTGTACCCTGGTATGACAGTGTCCCACTGGTTATCCTCCTTTCACTAGGTCTCATAGATTTCTATTATATCTAATTTTTCATTTAGTGCAATATATTCTAACTTTCTCTTCTTAATTCTTAGGCTTCTGGCATTTGCATATAAACATTTCAAACTATGTTTGTTGTTCCTATTTACATCATGCTCAGTACTTGACTGTATTAAATTGCAATCTATTGTCTGATTTTTATTTTTATTTAAGGACACCTGATCTACTACGGTCTCTTTTGCAACCTCACTATCAGGATACCCTATCTTCCCTGTTTTGGTGATATCTTTAAAAGATACTGTAAGCCCCGCCCCTCCTGAGAAGGCAGTCTGAGTGCCTCTTTAATGTAGTCGAGCCAGGCACTCAGGAAAGTTTCTCAGGAACAGACGGAACAATACAAAAAAAATTAGATCAAGATGGAAATGATTTTTTTTAACAGAAAATTTTTATTTAAAAATTAATCTTCAGCTCAGATAATAAGAATTCACTAATAACTCTATTCATAGAAACATTCTAATACCTAAAATTCTTTGCTTAAATTTCCTAATGCCCCCTATTTTCAATTACCTAATAATAAAACATTCATAGGTTTAACAACAGAAAATTCTAACGTTTGTTTTTCTATTCCCTCCCCAGATTTATTTGTCCAGAAAAATATCAATATCGGATAAGTACTTTCTAAATACTTCTATCTCCTAAGCTGAACATGCATGTAACTAGACTCATTTAGTGACCGTTTAATGCTAGGAGTAAATTCTTTGTCTCTATTCTTCTTCCAGGTTCCTCTTCAGACGGATCTCAGGGTAAGTATAAACATTACTGTTCTAATAGTCCTTCTTTCATTTCTTTCTCAGTTAAAAGGATACTCAAATTTGATGTCATTCTGTCAGCTCTTCCTCCTCTTTAATTCACGTTGGGTACCATATCTGATGATAAGCCGAAGATCCTCTGGCCAGGGAACAGGAACCAGGAACTGTAGAACCTACTGCACTAAACTCAAAAACTCAAAGGAAGTAAAACCCTATCTTATCCCTGACTTAACCACAAAGAAACTTCAAGTTCCTTCTTACTTCCACTCTGTTATCCCTATCTTACCCCAAATAAAAGAACGGATAATTATTTGTCCCTATGCTAATTCCCTCCCAAACAATGATTCCCAGCCTTATCCAACACAATTTATAAAATTGGTATAAATACCAATAAGTAAATCTAGAAATAACAACAGCCTCAGTTTACAGAAACTGTGCAACAATTCCAAAGTTCTTCAACTAGAACTTTTCCACGTTGCCAAACTCTCACTTATTACCTTCCTTTACTTACAAAGGAATTCAACTGAGTTGAATAAATGGCTGATGTTCACCAATCTCACCAGGTATCTCTGTCTCATGCAGCAGCTATAGAACTGTAAATAAAACTTCCACTGCTGCCATGAACACTTACAGAGTGACAAGCTGTTCTCAAACTTTTCCAGCTTTTCCAATTGTTACAGCATATTGTCTTGATTCATTCATTTCAGGTTAAAGACTTTCAGACTAGCATGCATCAGCATACATCTAGAGCCTTAAAATCACTGCGAGGCTCTTACAAATTAGTACCATTTCAGCTCAAATCATACATCAGCCACCTTCAGACTTCACTTTCTCAGTTTTTTTTTAAACAGAATTCCAGCACAACTAAACAGAGCACATAACTACAGGTCTGTTCAGTCTCATATCTTACCTCCAGGGTTGCCAGGTAGAAAAATTTTTTCCAGCCCAATCCAGCCCAAAAAACAGCCCAAAACCCGCCCAAACACAAACCCCGCCCCTGACACCCCCACCCCCGCGTCATCACCCCGCCCCCGCCGTCATCAACCCCGCCCCCGCCGTCACCGGCCCCGCCTCTCACGTCACCGGCCCCGCCTCCCCGTCATCGGCCCCGCCTCCCACGTCACCGGCCCCGCCTCCCCGTCATCGGCCCCGCCTCCCACGTCATCGGCCCCGCCTCCTACGTCATCGGCCCCGCCTCCCACATCACTAACCCCGCCCAAAACGTCACTAACCCCGCCCAAAAACGTCACTAACCCCGCCCCCCCATGGCCGAAAAAACAGCCCTGAAGCCCAAAAACAGCCCAAAAAACCGCAACCCGCCGCGGGCAAAAATTTCCCGCGGCGGGTCGCGGAAAACCGCCCAATTGGGCGGTAAAACCGCCCACCTGGCAACACTGCTTACCTCCCAACTGCCCAACAAGCCGTTTCCCAGACAACCAATTGCTCAGCTGAGTGATGTCTGAGAGTGATGTCACTGAATAGAACCCTTATTCAGCCCAGTTGAGATTATTTAACCCCTTGGGTTACAATACCTTATTCCGAACCATGGACTTTTGAGCGACTGTCGGCCTTCCCCCAGTCTCTAGTTTAAAAGCTGCTCCATCTCCTTTTTAAACACCGATGTCAGCAGCCTGGTCCCATCCTGGTTAAGGTGGAGCCCATCTTTTTGGAATAAGCTCCCCTTTCCCCAGAATGTTGCCCAGTTCCTAACAAATCTAAAACCCTCCTCCCTGCACCATCGTCTTATCCACGCATTAAGACTCTGGAGCTCTGCCTGTCTCTTGTGCCCTGCGTGTGGAACAGGTAACACTTCAGAAAATGCTACTCTAGAGGTTCTGGATTCGAGCTTTCTACCTAAGAAACTAAATTTGGCTTCCAGAACCTTTCTCCCACATTTTCCTATGTCATTGGTACCCACATGTACCAAGACAGCCGAATCCTCCCCAGCACTATCTAAAATCCTATCTAGGTGACGCGTGAGGTCCACCACCTTCACACCAGGCGATCTTCACGTCCACCAGCCACCCGGCTATCTATATGCCTAATGATCGAATCACTAACTACAACAGCTGTCCTAACCCTTCCCTCCTGGGCAGAACTTGGAGACATATACTTGGTGCGAGAGGATAGTACATCCCCTGGTGGGCAGGTCCTGGCTACAGGAGTACTTCCTACTTCACCAGGGTGATGCTTTCCTCCTAGGAGACCTGCCTCCTCCAAGGCAGCACAGGGGCTGCCAGATTGGAGATTGGACTTCTCTACAACGTCCCTGTAGGCCTTCTCCACGTACCTCTCTGTCTCCCTCAGCTCCTCCAAGTCTGCTACTCTAGCCCCAAGAGAATGGACTTGTTCTCTGAGAGCTAGGAGCTCTTTGCATCGAGCACACACTAACCATCTTTCTCTTTTGATCTAGGCACAGGAAAAAAAAAAGCTTTCAAATGCTCCCTGGTTTCAGCCCAATATATGCTAAATGTGGGATAGGAATGTCATAAATAAATAAATAGAAATTCTGAATGTTGAGCACCTGATTCTCATAACATAATGTCTGTTTTAGTGGCCCTTTACTAGGAGAAAAAAAATCTCTGCATGAATATAACACGTACTAGGGTGTCCCTGTAACCAGCCCCTCTAACTGACCCCTGATTAAGATTTATAACAAATTACTACTCTACCTATGAAAAGTTATTCCGTTATTATACTTCCTCTGTGTACATCCATATGCTGCACAAGATTGCATGTTTCAAAATATAAGTGAGATTAAGTAAAAATGCTACCAACAATAAAGAATGACATGGTGGATACAGCAGCTCATAGGTTTGCTTGCTTTGTTTTGAGTGAACAGGATGATGGCTGCGCTGGGATGGGAAAACTTAGATTGACCTAATTGGTTTCAGCGTTCTGACGTCACTGTATCTCCTGTCTATTAAACCTCCATGTATTAAACCTTCTTGTCAGCAACAGAGAAGATAGCAAGATTGGTGCCAAAGAGGTTAGATTGAGACAGGAGATGGCATGACATCACAAAGCTGAAGCCAAGGAGGTTAATCTCTCCTTTCCTCTCCCCCCCCCCACCACCCTCACAGCTGTCATCCCCGTACACCAAAACAAATCAAAACAAAACAAACCTATGATCTGCTGCTATGCTGCATCCATGTTGCCGAACTTTATTGTTGGTAACAATTTTATTTGATATCACTTATATTTTCAAACATGCTGGCTTGTGCAGCATACAGATGTGCACAGAAGTATCAGTTTCATCAGTTAGAATAGTAATTAGTTCTAAATTGTAATCATTGTGTCATTTGGTGGTGCAGGTTATAGAGACTCCCTGTATTTGTGCAGAGACATTTTCACCTAGTGAAATGTGCTCAATAATCAGAGTTCCTCTCTAAAAATACAAAGGGTTTTCTTTTTGGTTTTTTTTTTTTTTTTACATTAATTAGGTTGAAACTTGGGAGCACTTAACATCTTTTTTTCCTGTGCATACATCAAAAGAAAAGATGGTATGTGGGAAATTGCTCCTTTTATTTTGTGGAATGTAGTGGTGTATTATAAAAATGAACTTGCTTTTGTTTTCATTACTACTGTTTCACTGAGAGGTATTGAATAATGAGGGACGAGCTTCCTTCATGCAGAAATTTTGTCCAGACTCAGTCTAAATGTGCTAACATTGTTGTTCTGCCCCCATATTCATGGAGGCAGGTTGTTTATTTTTTTATATGTACATGTTGGACATTGTTATATCAGATTGCATTGACTATAACAGTTTACATTTGTTATATTAGAATGCATAGACTGTAACAGTTTACATTGCTTGTGGCTTTAAGAAAGGCAGGAAGTGCCTTTGGAGTACAAATGTTGGTCTTCCTGCAGTGCTCTGTAATAGACTTTTCCTGAGCACTTGTCCCAGTTCCCAGTGCCTTGTGGGACTTTTCTTATTGGTTAGCCTTGTCACTGTTATTTGGGCTGGAGTCCACCCTTCTTCTTTCCTTGTGGGGTTTGAGAGTGTGACTACAGCATGGTTTTCTAAGGACTATAAGCTGACTTTGCTGTCCCTGTTGCATACTTTCAAGGTACTGCAAATCAGGGGCGTATCTGAACTTCAACGGTAGGGGGGGCCAGAGCCGAGGAGAGGGGGCACATTTTAGCCCCCCCCCCCCCCCGGCGGCACTGACCCCCCCCCCGCTGAAGACGAAGACGACGACGCCACCACTCCCCCCCGCCCGACTACTTTAAACCCCCCCTCTCGTGGAAGACAGCTGCAACTACTTTGACCCCCCCCTCCTCCCGCCGTCGCGCCTCACCTCCCTTTGCTGGCGGGGGCTGGCCCGCCAGCCGAAGTCTCCGTCCTTCCTTCCGTCACTCTGCCGTCATGCCTCACTTCCCTTTGCTGGCGGGGGACCCCAACCCCCGCCAGCTGAAGTCTCCGTCCTTCCTTCGTTTGGGTTTGGTGGTTTCTGACGTCCTGCACGCTGCACGTTGTACGTGCGTGCGTGCAGGACGTCAGAAACCACCAATCTCAAACAAAGGAAGGACGGAGACTTCGGCTGGCGGGGGTTGGGGTCCCCCGCCAGCAAAGGGAAGTGAGGTGCAACAGCGGAGTGACGGCAAGAGGAGGGGGGTTGAAAGTGTCATTAGTAAGGGGGTCCAGGGGCAAATCTGCGGGGGCCAGGCCCCTGTGGCCCCATAGCAGATACGCCCCTGCTGCAAATGACCAGGTTTTTACCATTTAAAAATATTTACAGCATTCACTCTTCAGTGTTGAAAGCCACCCTAGCTTATCTCTGCAGTGAAATACAGGGTGAGCTGGTAGCAAACAGACTCTCAGTTCTGAAAGGCAGAGACTCTTGTCCAACACATCTACATCTGTAAGTTATTTTCTTTTGTTTGATTTGCATTAAAGAAGAGTTTGGTTCAAGAGTTCTGAGTCTTCACAGTGATATTCTATACTCTGGTTAACTGCATGCTAATCACCTGAGTAGACAGAGCTTATCAGAAAAGAGAACAGAACAGTAAAAACCTGCATACTGCAGTAGCCATCTCAGGGAAAAGTAAAAATAATTTTTAACACCCCTTTATACATTACCTGAAGGATGTTCCTTTGGCTCTAATAGCGTTTTAGCCATGCTGACTGCTGTTTGCTCTTCTTTCCAGCTTTGTAAATAAATGGAACACATCTGGTCTGGGCTTCCAAGATGGTATTTTAAAACATCCATGCCTGATTTAAAGTCCTAACCATTGCAGCTGATCCTTTTAGCTTCCTTTTAACCATTTCCCTCAATTTATCATAGTAAAAGGACCCCTAAATTTATGGTTAACTTCCACCCCTAACCACTGAAGTAAAAAGCAGGGTAGGGTCTTATTACAGTGTTTAGGTCACCTTCAAACTTAAAAATGTACACTAAACTTATTACATAGAGACTCGTTTTCAAAGCACATAGACTTACAAAGTTACATAGGCTATTATGTAACTTTGTAAACCTATGTGCTTTGAAAATGAGCACCTTATTGACATAGTAGATGACAACAGATAAAAGACCTGTTTGGTCTACCCAGTCTGCCCAACAAGATAATTTATAGCATAAGGTACGAAGCGATACTACATGTGCATACTTGATCGTGATTTGTCCTTGCCATTTTCAGAGCATGGACTGTAGAAGTCTGCCTGGCACTGACCTTGTTCACCAACTACTGAAACTGTCATCAAAGCTCCATTCCAGCCTACCCAAACCTGTCCAGCCTCGATCATGGCATAGACTTTACTTTGCTTCCCAGTTACTGGAGTTGCCATCTAATCACTGCCAAAATTGCACCTTTGCTTATTTTTACTGTTTTTTTTTGTTACATTTGTACCCTGTGCTTTCCCACTCATGGCAGGCTCAATGCGGCTTACATGGGGCAATGGAGGGTTAAGTGACTTGCCCAGAGTCACAAGGAGCTGCCTGTGCCTGAAGTGGGAATTGAACTCAGTTCCCCAGGACCAAAGTCCACCACCCTAATCACTAGGCCACTCCTCCACTTGTCACAGTTGGGGTTGTTCAGGTTTTGAAGTGAGTTCATACCAGCTAGATGCTCACAAAGAGAATATTTTTGTTGGAATTAGATGCTTCTGTTTCCCAATCCCAATGGTTTGTTAGTGGGAGCAAGTACATTAACTTTGATATTTAGGATGTTTTTTTATTTAGTTGATTAAATAGATTAACTATACAGATCTCTAAGTAAAACAGTTTGCTAACAAAAATTTATAAAACAGCTATATCATAATTATCATAACATGTTACAACAGTGTCAAGCTCATATCACTAACATCATTTGTATTTCCTTTTCAAAATACCCTTCTGAGCTACCACTGAAATGCCAGCTATCAGATAAGTTTCAGATTTCTGTTTCTCACGCCTTCTTTACTTTCCCACTAACTATATAGAAATGATTCATTTCTTAATTTTTTTTTTCTCTTCTCAGACAAGGATCTCCAGGACAAAGCAGGATCCAACTCACCCAGGTAAGTACGAGTTTGTGTGTTCTGTGTCCGTCTTTGTACCCAATTTTGTTATCTCTCCCCACAACCACAATCTCTGGTAATTACTTGGTTTTGCTGGCTCGATGCTTTCTTGCGTTTGCTAGCTCTCCTTCCTCCAGATCCAGCATCCATCTTTATCTCCAGCTGTGATGCTCTGCTCCTGTTGTACCTGCTTCCTAACTTGAACTCAAAGTAGGAAGACCTTAACTAACTATTCCTGTATCTCAATTAATTACAGCTTTGTCATATACTTGGCTTTAGTGGTGTTAAACTCTCTTCCCTGCTCTATAAAGTCCCTGTCTAGCTTAAGGAAAGGAAATGGTAATCAGGTTTCCTAATTATCCCTCTCGATTCCCTTTCAAATTTGGACATTCATACTCTCATACTCACAGACTGGCTATTCTCCTCACACAACAGCTTCACCAATTATTAGTCAGATTATTAAAATCTCTGCAGGGAATCACTAATTCTTCTGCTAAATAAAATAACAGTGATATCCCTTTAATATGGCATCACCATCAACTTCACTGTTCTGGCGCCAGGCTTCAAACAACAGCAGTGCAGGTGAGCTGTCCCAACCCATAACTCATATGCTGGGATAGGAAATGGGACAGGCCTCCTCTGCAAGGCTTCCACTCCGCTTTAACTATTTTAGCTAGACTGGTCCTTTAAAAATACTTCTTTGCAAACACTTTGAGATTGAGGTGTCTTCAGTATATTCCCTGTCTCAGTTCAGCCCCAATAGGAACTCTTTAAGGGTCAGAAATCTTTCAGAGAGTTTCTGGGCTGATAGCTCTGAAACAAACTTTTCTCTGCAGTGTTAAACTTGTCAGGGCTCTGTTCTTTCACACACAACCGCTGGAGAGCTCACTAAACCACTGCGGGGCTCTCCACAGTCTCACACAGTTCTGGCTGTACTAAATCTCAGTTTCACACCCTTGCCATGGTATGTTCTGTTAACCTCTGATACCAATATCATCAAGTTTAAAGGTATTTTAGGCTTGACAGGAGACTTCAAAGTGTACACATGCAGTCAGTAAGTTGCTTCCCTCCCAACTGTCCACAAACAGCTACTAACAGAATGTTTACCCTGGGTTACCAGGGCAATGCAGGGAGACTCAGCAAGCATGTCTGACGTCCACAACATTTCACAGTCTCTGTACGACATTTACTTTCACATATCAACAAAAAACCCCGACTTACAAGGTGAGCCTACAATTACTTTTTTTTCCAAAACAAATTATTTTTAAGACCCCTTTACACACATCACCCGGCAGACTGAAATGTCGGCCCGACATTCCACTAACAATTCCACCCACACACACACACATACATATCTCCTTTCATCTTCACCATGGGTTTTCAACATGAAAGCTTTTGTACCCACTACTGAGTTTACGGATACACCACTTCATGAACTTTTAAAATGTAGCCTCTTTCAGTTATGAAGCCTGGCAGACTGGATGGACCATGCAGGTCTTTTTCTGCCGTCATCTACTATGTTACTATGTTACTATGTTATCAGTTATCCCTACACAACATCTGACCCTCTCCAAGTCCAGAGTCCTCCTAAGCCTTGTCATGCTGTTTCTCAATGACTTTTCTTCATACATCCCATTGTTGGACCTACTGTCGCAGCTCTCTTGACAGGGATGGATTTTCTGGCCCCACACTGGACCTTTTTTTCCTTTTCTTGTAATCGTAGTTTTTCCACTTATTCCCTCCTCTCATGGTCCTATCATCTTTGTATACCACAGGGTCCCCATGAGATTCACACTGAAAGTTCTTTTTCATTCCATTCTCCTTTCTTCCCCTTCTCGGTTGTCTCCTGTTTGGCTCCTCTTCTTGAAGAAGTTCTGCACTTAATATTATGCTCAAGCAGAGAAACATGAGTAAACACTGTACAAACGTCAACCCATTTATCCTCTTCTTGCATTCCAGGTATTTACCACCGTGAAAAAATACTTTCTGACATTATTGCTGAGTCAGCCCCCCTGCAACCTAAATTCATGTCATCTGGTTCTACCACCTTCCCATCTCTGGAAAATGTTTGTTTGTATATTAATACCTTTCAAATATTTGAATGTCTGTATCATATCACCCCTGTTTCTCCTTTCCTCCAGGGTATACATGTTGAGGTCATGTGGAGGGGCATTTTCAATATGACGTCTAAGTCCAAAATCCGAATAGGAAAGAAGGTCATTTTAAAAAAAGAAAAACATCTATCTTTTGTTTTCGAAAATACTGTTCCGAACAATGTTTTGTGATTTGGACGTTTTGTTTTTTGTTCCATTAAAAAAAAAAAAAAAAAACCCCGTCCAATTGCAAAATGCACAAAATCAAGCCATTGGGATGTAGGAGGAGCCAGTATTTTTAGTAGACTGGTCCCCCTGACATCCCAGGACCTCAATAGGGCACCCTAGGGGGCACTGCAGTGGACTTCATAAAATGCTCCCAGGTACACATCTCACCATTGCTCCCTTACCTTGTGTGCTGAGCCCTCCAAAACCCACTACCCCCAACTGTACATCACTACCATAGCCCTTACAAGTGACGGGGCACCTATATGTGGGTACAGTGAGCTTCTGATGAGTTTTGGAGGGCTCACAGTTTCCTTCACAAGTGTAACACGTAGGGGGAGGTAGCAGCCTGGGTCCACCTGTCTGCAGTGCACTGCACCCACCACTATACTCCAGGAACCTGCATGCTATTCTAATGGACCTGAGTATAACAACTGAGGCTGGCATAGAGGTTGGTAAGCAATGTTTTTCATCACATTTACTTTTTTTTTTTTGGGGGGGGGGGGGGGGTTAGTGACCACTGGGGGAATAAGGGGAGGTCATTCCTGATTCCCTCCAGTGGCCATCTGGTTATTTGGTGCACCTTTTTGTGCCTTATTAGTAATACAAACAGGTCTAGCTCAAACGTCTAAGTTTTAGTCCTGGACGTTTTTGTTTTTTTCCATTATGGTTGAAAAACATTTAAGTCTTAGGGACGCCGAAGTTCCACCCTGAACACACCCCTGGCACTCCCCCTTGAGATTTGGACGCACTTCTGGCGGACTTCAGAGAAAAACGTCTAAAAATAGGTTTCGAAAATACTGATTTGGACGTTTTTGTGAGTAAAACGTCCAAATGCAGACTTATGCCACTTGAAAATGAACCCGTTAGTCTGTCCTCATACATCTTATTGTGCAAATCCAATATCCTTTTTGTCACTTCTCTGAATCATTTCCAGTCTTTTTATGTCCTTAGCAAGATACAGCCTCCTAAACTGAATACAGTCTTCCAAGTGGGGCCTTATCATATTGTTTCACCACCTTCAGATCCTCAGACACCATCACCCCAAGGTCCCTCTCCTGAGCTGTGCTCATCAGTCTCTCACCTGCTATCTTGTACATCTCCTTTTGATTTCTGTAACCCAAGTGCATCACTCTGCTCTTCTTCGCGTTAAAGTTTAACTGCCAGACCTTTGAATATTCTTCTAATTTTTGCAGATTTCTTCGCATGGTTTCTGCTTCCTCCAGGGTATCCACTCTGTTGGCTATATTTGTATCCTCCGCAAAAGAGGCAAACTTTTCCTTCTAACTTTTTGGCAATGTTTCCTTCTAACCCTTCAGCAATTATTCATATTTTATACACAGTTTCGATTTGCACAATTTTTAAAACTCATGATGCATTTGCATGTTATTTGCTTACCGTATCATGCATTAATTTTTTATGGGGCATGAGTTAAAAAAAATCCACATTAAAATTTCAGAACACATTTTATTACATTGGCCTCTAAGAGAATAGTTCTCATTTATCCAGTAGATTGTGCAAGATGATCAGATGGGTCACACCTGAGTTAAAGCACCATCAAGGACACTCAGGAAAACCAAAATGTTCTACTAATGGTTCAAAAGTCAGAATATCTCTGCAGCTACACTGAAACACTGCCTTGTGGCCTACATGATATTACCAGTGGCGTAGCTAGGGTAGTTGACACCCGGGGCCGGTCATTTTTTAACATCCTTCCCACCCCTCGAAATCTAGTACTAGGCATGCCGAGAATTCAAAACACTCAGGACCTATAGAGCAATTCTACCATACCATAAGCAGTCATTTCTACGAGTCACACAAGGAAATGGAAAGCATCTTACAGTGAGCACTAGATCAATTCACCTATTGTAAAATGAAACCAGGCAGAATAATACAGATCATCGATCCTGCACAGTCAATTCCAACTGAAAGCCATGTCTTTTTTACAAACACAGATACAACCTAATCCACTATAGAATAAGTAATAATAAAATATAATATAGTCTCAGTGGTTTAGGGCACAGCGCCTCAGTGCTTCTATAAAAATGGAAAACTAATTCATATTTGAGCTGAATCCATAAAAAAGGTTGCAAACTCAAAGATCAAAATATACATCTGTATAAAGTTTGCCAGTGTAGTAAAGTGTAAGATAAGCAAGCAAAGACCTATAATTCTTAAAAAAGGAAACCTCAAGCCTCAGGAACTGCTATACTCACTGCTGTTGTCTCAATCCAAGGAGTTTATCACAGGTTTCATTAAACAAGGCAAAACCCAAACAGTAGAAAAAAAATCCCCACAACACCCCTCTCCCATCTAAGAACCCCCACCCCGACCCGACTCTCCTGCCATCACCCTACCTTTTAAAAAACATTTTGTGAAGCGTTGTTGCAGGCAGCGCCTCACGTCTGCCCTGCTTGTAAAAGAAGTAAATCTCATCTCTTCATCGTCGTCGGGTCTCGCTGTGTCCCTGCCCTCGCGGAAATAGGAAGTTACCTCAGAGGAGGGCGGGACACAGCGAGACCCGACGACGATGAGGAGATGAGATTTACTTCTTTTACAAGCAGGGCAGACGCGAGGCGCTGCCTGCAACGATGCTTCATAAAAAATTTTTTTTAAGGTAGGGTGGGTGGCTGGGAGCAGCGGGAGCGGAGCACCCCCCCACACGCTGACACTCGGGGCGGACCGCCTCCACCGCCCCGCCCTTGCTACGCCACTGGATATTACTGAAGGCATCTGATCTACTGGGAGACTACCGGTGGAGTCTGGACAGGAGACAGTGAGAAGCAAGCAAATGGCAGAACCCAGAGAGTAGCTGACATAAAGTTGTACAGGCCAGCCTGCTGCGTGTATTTCAGCACGTACATGTCTTCTGCTCTCCCTTCTTTCATCCCTTCCTCTACTGCAGTCACGTCCCTCACTCACTCCCTCCTAATTAAGGAGGAGCTGACAGTCAGTTCCCTGCCCTGCTGCTGTTCAGTGAGACAGCAATGAGTTCATTCATACTACACTTAGGCCCTGCCAGTTCAAGCAGAGTTTATAGTTTATAAACCACACCCTTGTCAGTGCTGTCCAGCTGGTCTAGTACTACCATCCTACACCAGTTCATGCAGAGAGGTCAGAGACTGTGCTCTATGGCAGCTATTTGCTGTAAATGATCTTAGTTTAATAGGTTTTAGTTATTTCTCATGCACAGATCACAGAGGGTTTTTTTGGAACATTATTGTGTACAAATAGGGCTTCTGTTCTTAGGTGTTTATAAACTGTAAATCTGGAGGCCCATATTCAAAATGATTTAAACAACTAGGAGAGGCTCCTGGCCATTTAAATCGCCTATCCAGGGCTAACCGGGCATTTTCAGTGCCACTTAACCAGATAGCGCCACTGAAAAATGCCCAGTTAGTGCCGAAGACAAAGCCAGTTATTTTATGTGCCATTCTGGGGGCGGAGTCAGCACTTAATCGACTAAAATAACCGCATAAATAGGACCATATAAAATGTAATCCTATGTTTATTCGGTTCTTCATAGCTGGTTAAATGCCAAATATCGCACTCAACAGGCTATGTTTTTGTCGGCTCCATATATCCAGAAATTCAGTGCCAGAGCTCGGACATGATCCAACGTTCAATTTCCAGGTATAATGCCGGCAGTGGTCAGCAAGACTCTGATCTCTGACAACTGAATATCAGGCCCTGGGTGTTTATTTTCCAGCTATTATGGGTTCTTTGAGTGTATAAAAAAATGAATTCTTATTGGTGTTTTTGTGCTACGGGTATTATTTCAGGGTATCTTTTCTGGTGGGATCAAATATGAATATATGTGTAGCTTAGGAGTCAGTGCAGAAAAGGCCAGAAACTGAATGGAGAATACAAAATAAGCTAGGGGAGGAGTTATAGAGTACCTGGAGAAGCTGCCCATCGTGACCATTCAAGTTTCATTTTTTATTTTCTGGGAAAATGAAACAAGGAATCTGATTGGTCTCTATGGTCCCTTGGCAGGTGATGTGTTGTTCTTACAAACTGAATAAAAATGAACAATGAAACTCACAGAGGGGGTCTATTTATAAAGGAAATGAGAAAAAAAAACAAACTTTTTTTTTTCTCATGTCGTTTATAAATAGACCCCCTCTGTGATTCTCATTGTTCATTTTTATTCAGTTTGTAAGAACAACACACCACCTGTCAAGGGACCAATTTATATGAGAGTGAAATATAACAGATCATGCCAACTGTGTCTTGGTCTGTATGCCATTTCCAGTGACCTATATTTGTAATGTTTGTTGTCAAGTTAGTTAACTGTTTAATAGAATTTCCATTTCAAAATCTCTATGGATCAGAGGTCAGGGGTACTCGGTTGAAATTTGTTCAACTTAAGGGGTACCTGGCTTGAAGAAGTTGGGAAACAGGTGTAGCCAACCATTTGCATCACAGGGGAACCTCCTCACATTTTTAGTTCTCTTAAGTACTAATTTTGCAGCACTAAAACAGTGTCTAAGAAGGGTATTCTGTGCAGGAACTTCTTATTCCATAAAACATGCCTGGGTTCCAAGGTATTACCCATCCTGTCCACATCTGAATTCTATATTCAATATTTCTCCAATAACCTTGAGCCTTTTGACAGCTTCATGAAATATGACCCATAGTTCCCCTCTACCTGCACTGCTTCCAAAAGATAGGCAAGACAGAAGGGAAACAATGGTGTAGGAAGGCTGCAGTCAAATGCCAACACTACATAACAAGCATTATTTTCCTGAATATCAATTGCTACTCCAATTTTTGCTAATGCAGTCTCCCTTCCTGCTCTTCATAATGCACTCCCAGTTCAGCTTCCCAGTGAGCAAGTGCCTTAGGGGCTCTGCTTCAAAGGTGTTTATATATAACAAGATTAGACCCTTTGTTTCACAAAGAAATATTTGCACTCAGCTGTAGCAAATCCGTTCCTGTCTTTCTTAGGGAAGTTAGTTACAAGTTCATGAATGAAATGGAGACAGTGACAGAAATTAAAGTTAAGAGACCCCAGGCAACAAATTCTGAATCAGACCCCAAAGTGAGAAGTGTCTGTTTCAGAAGATCCAGGATCAGCTGCAAGTGGACCCTCGACACTGCAGGGGCTGCGTAAGCAGAATGTATGCATCAACCTCTTCAGACTGACCTAGGTATTGGAAGTTCTGCCTGTAGCTGTAAATGGTTCACATGGCTAACAGAAACATTTCTACCACCTCCACTGGGAGGCCATTCCATGCATCCACCACCCTTTCCATGAAAAAGTATTTCCTCAATATTTCCTTTCACCTTCATCCTATGCCCCCTCGTTCCAGAGCTTCCTTAAAGAAACTTGCTTCTTGTTCATTTATGCCACGTATGCATTTAAATATCTCTATCATATACATACTGAGATCTTTAAGTCTGTCCCCATATGCTTTGAAAAACACCGCTGACCATTTAGTAGCTACTCACAGGATCCACTCCATCGTGTTTGTATCTTTTTGAAGGTGGGGTTTCCAGAATTGTGCACAATATTCTAAATGAGCTCTCATCAAAGTTTTATACAGGGGCACCATCACCTCCTTTTTCCTACTGGCCATTCCTCTCCCTATGGATCCAAGCATCCTTCCAACTTCCGCCATCACCTTTTCTACCTGTTTGGCCGCCTTAAGATCATTCTAATTCTAACTCCTCTCAGTATGCACTTCAGAGTGAGGTCTCATCTTACATTGGGTCACTAGATGCCTCCAGGCTGGCACTGCTTCTGTGGTGTCTGATGCAAAACATTGGTTTCTCAGTGTTGAGTGCAGCCCAAGAAAACCAGAACAGATTCCTATGAGCTACTAGACTGAAAAGCAAGGGAAACTAAAGCTGCTGTGATCTGAAAATGTTATTCTCCAATTCATAAAATGGTTGTTTGCAAAGTGCCTTTTATGCTTTTCTTATATATTGTAATTTCAGTATTATCATAATCATATGCCTGGAATAGACTTCCTGAGCCGGTACGTCAAGCTCCATCTCTGGCCATCTTCAAATCCAATCTAAAAGCCCACCTTTTTGGTGCTGCTTTTAACTCCTAACCCTTATTAACTTGTTCAGAACCCTTATTTTATCATCCTCACTTTAATATTCCCTTATCTCTTGTTTGCCCTGTTTGTCTGTCCTAACTAGATTGTAAGCTCTGTCGAGCAGGGACTGTCTCTTCATGTTTAAGTGTACAGCGCTGCGTACGTCTAGTAGCGCTAGAGAAATGATAAGTAGTAGTAATAGTAGTGTTTCCCAAATATCCACACATATATCTTCCCAGAAAGTATTTTTCCCATTAATTTACTTTAAACACTCCTACAGTAGATCAAATCAAATCAATTCTTGAGTGGAGGAGTGGCCTAGTGGTTAGGGTGGTGGACTTTGGTCCTGGGGAACTGAGGAACTGAGTTCAATTCCCACTTCAGGCACAGGCAGCTCCTTGTGACTCTGGGCAAGTCACTTAACCCTCCATTGCCCCATGTAAACTGCATTGAGCCTGCCATGAGTGGGAAAGCGCGGGGTACAAATGTAACAAAAATAAAATACCGCTAATATCTCCTTTCCAGGGTTCAGTGTGGTTTACAATCTAGGTGAGATCCAGATCCAAAGGTCTCTATTCTATCCTCATTCTTCTCTATCTGCTGCTTCTGACACTGGTGATAACCGCCTACTCCTTGGATTTCAGGGCTCTGTTCTTTCTTGGTTTTCTTCTTATCTCTCCCATCGTACTTTTAGTGTATACTCTGGTGGATCATCCTCTACTTCTATCCCATTATCAGTTGGTGTACCTCAGGGATCTGTCCTGGCACCTCTTCTTTTCTCCATCTACAGTGGGGGAAATAAGTATTTGATCCCTTGCTGATTTTGTAAGTTTGCCCACTGACAAAGACATGAGCAGCCCATAATTGAAGGGTAGGTTATTGGTAACAGTGAGAGATAGCACATCACAAATTAAATCCGGAAAATCACATTGTGGAAAGTCTATGAATTTATTTGCATTCTGCAGAGGGAAATAAGTATTTAATCCCTCTGGCAAACAAGACCTAATACTTGGTGGCAAAACCCTTGTTGGCAAGCACAGCGGTCAGACGTCTTCTGTAGTTGATGATGAGGTTTGCACACATGTCAGGAGGAATTTTGGTCCACTCCTCTTTGCAGATCATCTCTAAATCATTAAGAGTTCTGGGCTGTCGCTTGGCAACTCGCATCTTCAGCTCCCTCCATAAGTTTTCAATGGGATTAAGGTCTGGTGACTGGCTAGGCCACTCCATGACCCTAATGTGCTTCTTCCTGAGCCACTCCTTTGTTGCCTTGGCTGTATGTTTTGGGTCATTGTCGTGCTGGAAGACCCAGCCACGACCCATTTTTAAGGCCCTGGCGGAGGGAAGGAGGTTGTCACTCAGAATTGTACGGTACATGGCCCCATCCATTCTCCCATTGATGCGGTGAAGTAGTCCTGTGCCCTTAGCAGAGAAACACCCCCAAAACATAACATTTCCACCTCCATGCTTGACAGTGGGGACGGTGTTCTTTGGGTCATAGGCAGCATTTCTCTTCCTCCAAACACGGCGAGTTGAGTTCATGCCAAAGAGCTCAATTTTTGTCTCATCTGACCACAGCACCTTCTCCCAATCACTCTCGGCATCATCCAGGTGTTCACTGGCAAACCAGACGGGCCGTCACATGTGCCTTCCGGAGCAGGGGGACCTTGCGGGCACTGCAGGATTGCAATCCGTTATGTCGTAATGTGTTACCAATGGTTTTCGTGGTGACAGTGGTCCCAGCTGCCTTGAGATCATTGACAAGTTCCCCCCTTGTAGTTGTAGGCTGATTTCTAACCTTCCTCATGATCAAGGATACCCCACGAGGTGAGATTTTGCGTGGAGCCCCAGATCTTTGTCGATTGACAGTCATTTTGTACTTCTTCCATTTTCTTACTATGGCACCAACAGTTGTCTCCTTCTCGCCCAGCGTCTTACTGATGGTTTTGTAGCCCATTCCAGCCTTGTGCAGGTGTATGATCTTGTCCCTGACATCCTTAGACAGCTCCTTGCTCTTGGCCATTTTGTAGAGGTTAGAGTCTGACTGATTCACTGAGTCTGTGGACAGATGTCTTTCATACAGGTGACCATTGCCGACAGCTGTCTGTCATGCAGGTAACGAGTTGATTTGGAGCATCTACCTGGTCTGTAGGGGCCAGATCTCTTACTGGTTGGTGGGGGATCAAATACTTATTTCCCTCTGCAGAATGCAAATACATTCATATACTTTCCACAATGTGATTTTCCGGATTTAATTTGTGATGTGCTATCTCTCACTGTTACCAATAACCTACCCTTCAATTATGGGCTGCTCATGTCTTTGTCAGTGGGCAAACTTACAAAATCAGCAAGGGATCAAATACTTATTTCCCCCACTGTATACTTCTTCCCTTAGTACTATGATCTCATCCCATGGTTTTCAGTATCACCTCTATGCTGATGACGCCCAGTTCTACCTCTCCACATCAGAAATCTCAGCAGGAATCCAGGCCAGAGTATCAGCCTGCCTATCTGACATTGCTGCCTGGATGTCTCACTGCCATCTGAAACTAAACATGACCAAGACTGAGCTTCTTATCTTTCCCCTAAACCAACCTCTCCTCTTCCTCCATTCTCTGTTTCTGTGGATAACACTCTCATTCTCCCTGTCTTATCAGCTCGTAACCTTGGGGTCATCTTCTCTCTCTCCTTCTCTGCACATATTCAGCAGACTGCTAAAACCTGCCATTTCTTTCTCTATAATATCACCAAAATTCGTACTTTCCTTTCTGAGCACACTACCAGAACCCTTATCCACACTCTTATCACCTCTCGCTTAGACTATTCCAACTTGCTTCTCACAGGCCTCCCACTTAGCCATCTCTCTCCTCTTCAGTCTGTTCAAAATTCTGCTGCATGACTTATATTCTGCCAGTGTCGCTATGCTCATATTAGCCCTCTCCTGAAGTCACTTCACTGGTTCCCTATCCATTTCTGCATACAGTTCAAACTCCTCTTATTGACTCCGCTCATCTCTCCCTACACTCCTCCCTGGGAGTTCACTGGGTAAATCTCTCTTATCTGCACCCTTCTCCTTCTCCTCCACCTCTAACTCCAGACTCCATTCCTTTTATCTTGCCGCATCATATGCATGGAATAGACTTCCTGAACTAGTACGTCATGCTCCATTTCTGGCCGTCTTCAAATCTAGGCTAAAAGCCCACCTTTTTGATGCTGCTTTTAACTCCTAACCCTTACTTACTTGTTCAGTACCCATATTTTATCATTTCCACCTTAGTAGTTTCCTTATCTCTTATTTGTCCTAATTAGATTGTAAGCTCTGTTGAGCAGGGACTGTCTCTTTATGTCCAGTGTACAGTGCTGCATACATCTAGTAGCGCTATAGAAATGATAAGTAGTAGTAGTAGGTGAGACAAAAGCTGATAATGTTAATGTGAGGTATGAGAACAATTAGAAACCATTGGTGTATAGAATGTATACAAATGTTAATATCTTGAACTGAACCAATATAGATAGGAAAAGAGTGAATGGCTCTAGGATTGCAGAAGGTAGACAAAAGGAACCTTAATTGAGCATAGAGTAACTATTTGATACTGTAGTAATAATCAGTAGTATAAGGATGGGTGAAAAGGGAATAGATTCTGTGGCAAAGGGTTTGTAAAGAGAATAAAGGATTAGAAGGAATTGTCAGGTATAACATTGATTTGGGTTGAATTCATTGATTTGTTGAAGATTGAAGTAAAGAAATGGATCTTCAATGAGCTACAGAATTACATGTAATCCTTAAATATGTCTAATTTGTTTAGGTAATGAGTTCCAAATTTTGGTACCTTGATATGAGAAACTGGAATATGAATTGTTTTTTAGACTACATTCTTACATCTTAATAATAGCTTATGGACTTTCCTTTTAGGAAGTTAGCCAAACCTTTTTTAAACCCTGCTAAACCATCTGCTTTTACCACATTCTCTGGCAATGAATTCCAGAGTTCAACTACACGCTGAGTAAAGAAATATTTTTTTTCTGATTTGTTTTAAATTTACTACTTTGCAACTTCATTGCGTGTCCCCTAGTCCTAGTACTTTTGGAAAGAGTAACTCATTCCACTCCACTCATTTTCCTATAGATCTCTATCATATTTCCTCTCAGCCTTCTCTTCTGCAAGCTGAAGAGTCCCAGCCACCCTAGTCTTTCCTCATAGGGACTTCATCCCATCCCCTTTATCATTTCCATTGCCCCTCTCTGTATCCTCTCTAATTCTACTATATCTTTCTTGAGATGCAGCGACCAGAGCTGCACACAGTACCTGAGGTGCGGCCGCACCATGGAGAAACACAAGAGTATTATAACGTCCTCATTTTTGTTTTTTATTCCTTTTCTAATTATACCCAACATTCTATCTGCCTCCCTAGTGACCGCCACACACTGAACAGACGGTCTCAATGTATTATCAACGATGACACCTATATCTCTTTCCTGGTTGGTGACTCCTAATGTGGAACTTTGCATCAAATAACCTTAGTTCAAATTCCTCTTTCCCACATGCATCACCTTGCACTTGCTCACATCAAACGTCATCTGCCACTTGGATGCCCTGTCTTCCAGTCTCGTAAGGTCCTCTTGCAATTTTTCACAATCCTCTTCTGATTTAACAACTTTGAATATTCTTGTGTCATCAGCAAAGTTAGAAGATGAACCAATTGTCTATAAGCAAAAAAAAAAAAAAAACTTCTCTAGTTTATTCTATATATGGCCTATCTCTTGAAAGATGACCAGCTCCACACTGTCAAATAGCTAACCCTATTTAGCGACTCCCAACATAAACTACTCCTCAATGACACTGAGACTGAGCCCTATCAGGAACAGAGGATTGCCCACAATGGGGGTATATTTGGATAACTAAAAATTAGAATCAGAATCAATGGTGTCCCATACTCAAAAGACATGTGTAATAACTGGACTTCCCATGCCCTCCAATTGGTGCAAATGAGGAAGTAGCCACATGAGACAGGAGAGGTCCATAGAGCCGATAAAGGTTTGCTCGATCCTGATCTAGAGTTTGTAGACAGAGTTCATGAACCATTCAATCATGATTTTAACTTGGGCAGCTTTATAATAGATATTCAAGTTGGGAACTCCCAGGCCCCTCAACTTTCAGTCTTGAAATTGGACAAACTCAGAGTGCCTTGGAGGGGCATTTTCGAAAGAAACGTCTAAATCAGAATTTGGACATTTTAAAAAGATGTCCAAATTCCGAACCGGGAAGAAGGTCATTTTCAAAAAAGATGGACGTCCATCTTGTGTGTTTGAAAATACCATGGTCATCTTGTGATTTGGACATTTTGAGATTTGGACATCTTTGATTTTTGGCCATTTTCGAAAACAAAAACGTCCAAGTCTAAAATGTCCAAAGTCAAGCCTTTGGGACGTGCGAGGAGCCAGTAGACTGGTCCCCCTGACATCCCAGGACAACAATTGGGCACCCTAGGGGGCACTGCAGTGGACTTCATAAAAAGCTCCCAGGTACACATCTCACCATTGCTCCCTTACCTTGTGTGCTGAGCCCTCCAAAACCCACTACCCCCAACTGTACACCATTACCATAGCCCTTATGAGTGACGGGGGCACCTATATGTGGGTACGGTGGGTTTCTGGTGAGTTTTGGAGGGCTCACAGTTTCCTCAAGTGTATCAGGTAGTGGGGGTATGGGCCTGGGTCCACCTGTCTGAAGTGCACTGCACCCACTACTAAACTACTCCAGGGACCTGTATGCTGCTGTAATGGACCTGAGTATGACATCTGAGGCTGGCAAGTAATGTTTTTCATCACAATTTTGGGGGTTGGGAGGGGGGTTAGTGACCACTGGGGGAGTAAGGGGAGGTCATCCCTGATTCACTCCAGTGGTCATCTGGTCATTTGGGGCACTTTTTTGTGCCTTATTCATAATAAAAACAGGCCTAGCTCAAAACATCAAAATTTTAGTTCTGGACGTCTTTGTTTTGTTCCATTATGACTCAAAGACGTCCAAGTCTTAGGAACGCCCAAGTCCCACCTCGAACATGCCCCTGATACGCCCCCTTGAGATTTGGACTTTGTTCTGACGGACTTTGGAGAAAGATGCCCAAAATGAGGTTTCGATTATACTGATTTGGACGTTTCTATGAGATGGATGTCCAAATGCTTATTTATGTCATTTTTTGGACGTCCATCTCTTTCGAAAATTAGCCTGTTGGTCTCTTATTATTCCATATAAACTATTCGAGGAAGTCCAGTAATTGGATTATGAACTGTCTGGGGATGCTTACTGGTAACACTTGAAACAAATTTAACAAATGTGGAAGGATATTCATCTGGAGCACCAAAATTCTACCAAACCAGGAAAGTGGTAATATATTCCACTGCTCTAGATCCCTTCACATTTCTTTAACAACAAGGATAATTTGCTTGAAACAAGTCAGAGTAGTGTGGTGTTAAACCCCCAGATTCTTAAGCTTGGATTTTACCCACTGAAAAGAAAGAGGACCATAATTCATTACAGAGGTCTGTCTAAGTTAACATTAAGACCTTCTGACTTGGTTAAATTAATCTTGAATTCAGAAACTCTGGAATAACATATAAATTCACTTAAATTCAGAGGCGTAGTCAAAAGTCTATAAGAGTCAATAAAATGTCATTGGAAACAATGCAACTTTATATTTTTGACCACCCACCTCATGCTTCCTAATATCAGGGTTTACCCAAATTGCCTCAGACAATGGTTCAATAACCAGAGTGAACAGTAGAGGCAATAAAGGGTGGCCCTGACACGTACCTCTACTGAGTTAAAAAAAAAATAGTTACGATCATTCACTCTAACATAAGCCCAAGGTTGTATGTACAGAGCACAAATCCATCTTCTGAATCTATGACTGAACCCCACCTTAGCTAACCCCTGATCTATAAATCCCCAATAGACTTGGTCAAATGTCTTCTCAGCATCAATGTCTAAAAGGCAAGTTAGCACAGCATCAAATTTATCATGTGACATATGCAGTGGCGTACCTAGGGTAGTTCATTCAAATATGGAGGAGATATAAGGATGATAGCATCGGCTTAATTCTCTGACAGAAATTAATACATATAGTTCATTTGAGGAGATGTTGCCTCAAGAAGCCCCCGGCTAGATCATATTACAAGCTCATATTACCTAGGGTAGTTGACACCCGGGGCCGGTCATTTTTTAACACCCCCCCCCCCCCCAAATCCAGTACTAGGCATGCCGAGAATACAAAACACTCAGGACCTATAGAGCAATTCTACCATACCATAAGCAGTCATTTCTACGAGTCACACAAGGAAAAGGAAAGCATCTTAAACACTACAGTGAGCACTAGAACATCAATTCACCTATTGTAAAACGAAACCAGACAGAATAGTACAGATCGTAGATCCTGCACAGTCAATGCCAACTGAAAGCCATGTCTTTTTCACAAACACAGATACACCCTAATCCACTATAGAATAAGTAATCATAAACTTTCTATTTAGACAAAAATTAAATTGAACCCCCAATGCCAGACTCTGCATACAATGCAACACCACAGAAACAGAAACTGTCCCCTAGTACTGTGCAAAATATAAAGACAGCAGATGTAAATTTGAAAAAAACTAACAAGTACCAATCACCACTTTACAAATTAACAAATAGAAATAAAACAAATATAGAAAGTAAAATAATACCATTTTATTGGACTAATACATTTAGCTTTCAGAGGCCAAAACCTCCGTCCTCGGGTCAGTACAGTATAGTGCTGTTACAGTATCCTATCCTGACCTGAGGAAGGGGGTTTTGTTCTCCGAAAGTTAGTCAAAATGTATTAAAATTAGTCCAATAAAAAGATTACCTTATTTACATGTTCTATTATAAACATTTAACACATCTACAATACTTTATCCTAAAGCAAAAAAATTAAAAAAATATATTTTATTTACAGTTTGTTGTCTCTGGTTTCTGCTTTCCTCATCTTCTTTTCACCGTCTTCCTTCCATCCAGCATCTGTCTTCACTCTCTCTCTCTCTCTCTCTGCCATCCAGTGTCTGCCCTCTCTGCCGTCCCTTCCATCCACTGCCTGCCCTTTCTCTCTGCCCCTTCAATCCACCATTTGCCCTCCCTCTCCCATCCACCCAGGGTCTGCCCTCCCTCTCGCTCCCCCTTCCATCTAGGATCTGCCCCCTCTCTCTCTCTCAGCCCCCAGTTCCAGCCCCCTTCTCCCCTCTGAACACCCCCACCCCAGTCCCCTTCTCCCCTCCCCTTCTCCTGTCTGAGACCCCCACCACAGTCCCCTTCTCCCCTCTCCTGTCTGAGACCCCCACCCCAGTCCCCTTCTCTCCTCTGAACACCCCCACCCCAGTCCCCTTCTCCCCTCCCCTTCCCTTCTCCCCTCTGAGATCCCCACCCCAGTCCCCTTCTCCCCTCTGAGATCCCCACCCCAGTCCCCTTCTCCCCTCCCCTGGCTGAGATCCCCACCCCAGTCCCCTTCTCCCTTCCCCTTCCCTTCTCCCCTCTGAGATCCCCACCCCAGTCCCCTTCTCCCCTCTGAGATCCCCACCCCAGTCCCCTTCTCCCCTCCCCTGTCTGAGACCCCCATTCCAGTCCCCTTCTCCCCTTTGAACACCCCCACCCGAGTCCCTTTCGCTCCTCTCCTTCCCCACCTCAGTCCCGTTAAAACCGGCAAAGCAGCGTCGCAGGCAGCGCCTCGTGCCCTGCTTGTAAAAAAAAAAAATCAAATCTCCTTCCTTCTCCTCCGTCTTGACGTCGACCCGAGTCGACGTCAAGACGTCAAGACGAGGAGGAGAAGGAAGGAGATTTGATTATTTTTTTTTTACAAGCAGGGCGCGAGGCGCTGCCTGCGACGCTGCTTCGCCGGTTTTTTTAATGTGCGGCGCCGCGGGAACGGCCACGGGAGGCGGCGGGAGCGGAGCACCCCCCACCCACTGGCACCTGGGGCGGACCGCCCCCCCTTGGTACGCCACTGGACATATGTTATCAGAAGCCTGTCTATGAGGTACCAAACCAACTTGATCAAGAAGAACCTTAGCCATATAATTAGCTAATACTTTTGTTATAATTTTAGTGTCAAAATTTAAGACTGAAATTAGATACTAGGATTTACAATCTGTCTTTTCCTTACTCTCTTTTGATAAAACTGATATCCAGACCCTCAGCATAGACATAGGGAGAGGCTGCCTTTCATGGACAGAGTTAATAATGTTTACGAGCAGTTCTGTCCAGAAGGTATGATAAAATTCCCCAGAGAAGACATCCAGACCTTGTGCTTTACCAGTTGGTAAGGACTTAATAGTCTGGGTCACTTCCAAGAGTGTTTTCTGCTTGGATGTGAGAGAAGGTAAATTGACTGAGTCTAGAGAGGGATCCATTTCTCTAATCTGTGGGTCACAACTGAATGAAGAACTTGGGTGTGAGAGAAGGCACAGTGACTGAGCCCAGATAGGGTCCATATCCATTTTTCTAATCTGTGAGTCACAACTGAGTAGCGAACCTGACAGAAGCTGCCCATCACTTCCCCTTAGTTTCACAACATATTGATCTGCCTGTTTTGTTGCAAATGACAGGTCAGAAATCTAGAAGCCTTATAACTATATTCATATTGATTAGTTTCAAGTGACCACAAATATATCCCAACTCTTCACTTACTAGACCCTCCAAGTTCAATCTAGCATACAGTAGTTGCTTGTAGACCCACTGAGAGCCTATACACTTATCTAAAACCTCCTTAATTTAAGTTCTCCATTTTAATTTATGAGATTCTCAGGCCCTCTTACGTTGCAATGCAATTTTTATAAAGAACCCTCATGTGACTGCCTAAGAGCATCCCGCACTACCCACAATGAGGGTCCAGAGACTAAGAGGAGCATAATCAAATGGGGCGCACAAGTTTTTCTGAGGACGTCCTCGCAGGAAGTCCCGGCGAAGGGGCGAGGAAACCCGTATTATCGAAACAAGATGGGCGTCCATCTTTTGTTTCGATAATATGGTCAGGGACACCCAAATTTCAACATTTAGGTCGACCTTAGAGATGGTCATCCTTAGAGATGGTCGTCCCTGGTTTTCGGCAATAATGAAAACCGAGGACGCCCATCTCAGAAACGACCAAATCTAAGGCATTTGGTCATGGGAGGAGCCAGCATTCGTAGTGCACTGGCCCCCCTGACATGTCAGGACACCAACCGGGAACCGTAGGGGGCACTGCAGTGGACTTCAGAAATTGCTCCCAGGTGCATAGCTCCATTACCTTGGGTGCTGAACCCCCCAAAACCCACTCCCCACAACTCTACAACACTACCATAGCCCTAAGGGGTGAAGGGGGGCACCTACATGTTGGTACAGTGGGCTTGTGGTGGGTTTTGAAGGGCTCACATTTACCACCACAAGTGTAACAGGTAGGGGGGGGGGATGGGCCTGGGTCTGGCTGCCTGAAGTGCACTGCACCCACTAAAACTGCTCCAGGGACCTGCATAATTCTGTCAGGGAGCTGGGTATGACATTTGAGGCTGGCAAAAATATTTTTAAAGTTTTTTTTTTAGGGTGGGAGGGGGTTAGTGACCACTAGGGGAGTAGGGGGAGGTCATCCCCGATTCCCTCTGGTGGCCATCTGGTCAGTTCGGGCACCTTTTTGAGGCTTGGTCGCAAGAAAAAATGAACCAAGTAAAGTCGGCCAAGTGCTCGTCAGGGACGCCCTTCTTTTTTCCTTTATCGGCCGAGGACGCCCATGTGTTAAGTACGCCACAGTCCTGCCTTTGCTATGCTTCCAACACGCCCCCGGGAACTTTGGTCATCCCCGCGACAGAAAGCAGTTGAGGATGCCCAAAATCGGCTTTCGATTATGCCGATTTGGGCGACCCTGGGAGAAGGACGCCCATCTCCCGATTTGTGTCAAAAGATGGGTGCCCTTCTCTTTCAAAAATAAGCCTGTAAGTTATTGTCCACATATTCCTCTAAATACATCTTATAGGCCTTAATTTCATCCTCCTCCTTTAAAAGACTGTTACTTAAAGTCATAAGTACATAAGTGTTGCCATACTGGGACAGACCAAAGGTCCATCAAGCCCAGTATCCTGTTTCCAACAGTGGCCAATCCAGGTCACATGTACATGGCAAGATCCCAAAACAGTACAATATATTTTATGCTGCTTATCCCAGAAAATAAGTAGTGGATTTTCCCAAGTCCATTTTAATAATGGCTTATGGACTTTTCTTTTAGGAAGCTATCCAAACCGTTTTTAAACCCTACTAAGCTAACTGCTTTTATCACATTCTCTGGCAATGAATTTTAGAGTTTAATTACATGCTGAGTGAAGAAATATTTTCTCTGATTTGTTTTAAATTTACTACTTTGTAGCTTCATTGCATGCCCCGTAGTCCTAGTACGTCTTCCTTTCTTAATAATACCTAACATTCTATTTGCTTTCTTTACTGCCACAGCACACTGAGCAGAGGGTTTCAACTTGTATCTCAAGAACCACCTGGCTGACCCAGTACAATTACTACATAAGAACATAAGAGCATAAGCGTTGCCATACTTGGACAGGCAGAAGGTCCGTCAAACCCAGTATCCTGTTTCCAACAGTGGCCAATCCAGATCACAAATACCTGGCAAGATCCCAAAACAGTAAAGCAGATTTTATGCTGCTTATCCTAGAAGTAATCAAAAAATATAACAAAAAATGGCAACCCTCCACCACTTATAATTTGAACCATACACAACAAACTGTCAGTGGAGCAGCTCACACTTATTTATGCTTTAATGAGGGGATGTCTCATACTGTCACACAGGCACTTCTTTTTTGTGCTTCCTTAAAGCCTCAGCTTTAGTGACTCAGTTATAATCATCGACTACCCCCAACCACCGATAGTGCTGTCAACCACCTCAAAATCAAGAGTTCTACAGTAAATTAATCCATATTTCAACTGTGCTTATATAACAAAAAATTCTTCTTTGGTTCATATCATTTTTTTGTAAATTTTTATGCGCTATCGTTTGTAGCTTATATACAGAGCTTAAACCTGTGCAGAAACAATGTTTATACTTGTTAAGCAGGATCAATGTTTAGACTTATCTGGCTGAAAAACCCCCTGCTGCTTTATAATTTGTAGCTCATGCTGTGGATTCAGCCCTCCTGCATTGCTTAGATCTCACTTGTCAGCATTCCATTAAACAGCCGGTGAATGTTTTGTCCCGACAGGAACCTGTTTCGCGGTGCCTCGCTTTGTCAAGGGAACTTGCATATACTTCACCAGCAACGTGCAGACACAGAAGTAAGCAGTGGATTTTCCAAAGTCAATCTTAATAATGGCTTATGAACTTTTCTTTTAGGAAAGAATCCAAACCTTTTTAAATCCCTTCCAAACTATGCTTTTACCAAATTTTCTGGCAGTGAAGTCCAGAATTTAATTACGTGTTGAGTGAAGAAATATTTACTCTTTCCAAAAATACTAGGACTAGGGGGCATGCGATGAAGCTACAAAGCAGTAAATTTAAAACGAATCAGAGAAAATGTTTCTTCACTCAATGTGTAATTACACTCTGGAATTTGTTGCCAGAGAATGTGGTAAAAGTGGTTAGCTTAGAGGGGTTTTAAAAAGGTCTGGCCAGCTTCCTAAAGGAAAAGTCCATAGACCATTATTAAATTGACTTGGGGAAAATCAATTGCTTATTTCTGGGATAAGCAGCATAAAATTTATTGAACTTTTTCGGGATCTTGCTATGCACTTGTGACCTGGATTGGCCACTGTTGGAAACAGGATGCTGGGCTTTATGGACCTTTGGACATATGTACTTATGTAATATTTTCTCCGGTTTGTTTTAAATTTACTACTTAGTAGCTTTCTCTCATTAATCCATGCTTGTGTATAAGCTTGTAATTTTGTTCTTTATAATAGTCTCTATTATTTTGCTGGGCACCAACGTGAGGTTCACTGGTCTATAATTTCCTGGATCCCCTCTGGAAGCCTTTTAAAAAATTGGCATCACATTGGCCACTCTCCAATCTTCTGGTACCATGCTTGATTTTGAAGATAAATGACATATTACTAACAATAGCTCTGCAAGTTCATTTTTATTTATTTATTTGTTACATTTGTACCCCACATTTTGCCACCTATTTGCAGGCTCAATGTGGCTTACATAGTACCATAAAGGCGTTTGCCAAGTCCGGTTTTCAATTCTGTCATTACGCTGGGATATATACCATCTGGTCCAGGTGATTTGCTACTGTTCAGTTTATCAAATTGCTCCATTACATCTCCCAGGTTTACAGAGATTTGTTTCAGTTCTGACTCATCAGCATTGAATACCATTTCTTTTTTTTTTAAATTTTTTTATTTATAACCATTTAAATTTTTACAAGCGATAAAACAACTTGCTGGAAATACAGAGAAAGTAATATGTAGGAATTATTTCAGTCAGGTAATTCTATTCTCTTCCTTAGACCACTAAATAGGGAGAGTGAAACAAGATAAGGAGATCAATTAAACAGTAAACAGAAAAAAAACCCCGTGGCATTAACCTGATTATCCCCAGATATTACTCGTCTAATTCATTATTCCACATTGATCATCTGGTTGGCTTCTTCAAGGCCAATACAGTGTATAGTCAAATCATTTCATTGAAAAACATACTTATTGTCCAATATTAGAAATAATACATCTGATTACATTCTTTCTTTTTTAAAAACCAGAAGTTATTTAACAATACATATACAAAATCTCTAATTCAAATCCCACTGATTAAAGTAATCCCAGTTTTCACAAGCGTCACACCTTTTAAAGTAATAATTTGAGGAAATATTTCTCAGGAAAACTTTAGGAGTCATACCCGGAACTCTGGGAAAACAATAATCTCGATATTAATCATCTATAATAATATTCATTTTATTATTCAAAATTTCTGGTCTGTTATCATAACCACTTCTTGCTCTTGTAGAATAATTTGTTATATCAATTTTTTACTCTCAAAGGGTTCAGTTGAATTGTCAATGTAACTCTCTAATAAAATTATATCTGAAACAAAATTATTTACTGCCACCGTTAGGTCCCGAAGCGCCTTCCAGATGGTATTCAATGTAACCTCCATGGGAGCCAAAAACTCCAAGTTGATTTCTCATAGGTGTTTAGGAGTGGTTCCGCCGATTTGGGTTCTGCTGTAAACGTCCTCCGTTTCAGCATATACCTCTAACTCACTCCTCCACTCCTTTGGACATGGTGGTTGAATAATTCGGGAGCGATGGAGTTATTTTTTCCAGGTCCAAGAGCGTCGACGCTCCTTCGCCGGCGCTAGTCAAAGGACTCGCCAACCCTTTCATCTGTGGGCAGTTCGTCGCGCAGCGGTCCCGCACTTGCTGCTCAGGGGATAAAACGCTGGCCATCGGCGGCTGACCGCCAGTTGTCCCCTTCCTCTCAGTTAAGGTAACTGCAATTGCAGAGAGGAAATTTACGTAAAGAAGACAAAACTTCAGAGGGCAGCTGGGCCATTGGGCACACGAACTTCAGGTCACCATCTTACCACTCTCCCAGTTTGGGACACTCATTGTCTGGTTTCTCCTCAGCGGCCTGTCTGATATGGGTAACCCTTCAGCATATCCCTCTAAGTCATTGAAACACACAAGCCCCTCCACCTCTACAAGGTGGTGTCCCTTCGGAGGGTGAATACCATTTCTAGCACTGGTATCTCTCCCACATCTTCCTCGGTGAAGACCAAAGCAAAGGATTCATTTAATCTCTTTGCTATGGCCTTGTCTTCCTTGAGTGCCTCTTTTACCCCTTGGTCATCTAGCGGTCCAACTGATTCTTTTACCAGCTTTTTGCTTCTAATATACCTAGAAAAGTTTTTACCTCCAACGGAATGATCTTTTCAAAGTCTCTCTTTGCCTTCCTTAGCAGCGCTTTGCATTTGACTTGCCATTCCTTATGCTGTTTCCTATTATTTTCAGTTGGATCCTTCTTCCATTTTGTGAAGGATTTTCTTTTAGCTCTAATAGCTTCCTTTACCTCACTTTTTAACCATGCTGGCTGTCTGTTGGCATTCCTGCCTCCTTTTTTAATACATGGAATATATCTGGTCTGGGCTTCCAGGATGGTAGTTTTGAATAGCATCCACACCTGATTAATCACATATATAAGATATACCCACCAGGCCTGAGGTTTTATGCTGAGTCAAATATGTTGTGGTAACAAAATTTAAAGAATGTGTCTAAGTATATTTTGCAAGCAGATTACTACCATTTTCCATGGGGACAGTCCACAGATTAACCCCCTGCTTTCAAAAGAAACTGCTTGTCCACTACTGACATTATGAGGAACAAGTGCTTCTCACCAGAAATCTAGCTCTTTACTGTACACATGCAATGAGGTTAAAGGATGTTCACACGCTCATGAAGTTTTTGTCAGGACAGACAAGAGGCTGAGAGGCTCGTGAAGGGCTCTTAGAATCTCTGAGGAAAGGAGGAAAAGTGAGGACAGTCGTTGTTTGCTCAGGTCCACAAAAAAGGTAGCACTAGCCCTGACTGTTATTTCTTTAAGATTTGTTAACTGACTTTATGAAGGGATTCATCCAAAGCAGTGTACACAGTTATTAACATGCTCCTATAAACGATATACATTTATTTAGTGGGGAATCTAAAAGGGGCCTTAGCACCAGTCTGGCAGCGATCTTCCCCCCTCCCCCCCCCCCCAAGTCTTGTCTTTGGACATAACTGAACTTTCAAGTAGGTGAAATAAAGGAGACAACAGCAAACTGGATGGAAATTGTGTCATTTTTATTGCTAGGGTTTCACCACAATGAAGGTGAAATGTGCATTACAGCATGAAAACTGGTTTCTCATGCAGATTACTCTTACTACAGACTGCTGTATTTGCATTTCTAGCATCCACCCTGGTTTGCTTCATGTGGAGTTTTCTGTAGCTAATTTTGCCCCCCTGTTTTTTCTCCTTTTGTCAACCTTTTAAATGGGCACAAGGCAGGTGTAGTAGTGGTTGTTACCATTACAGGTGTTATTTATTTATTTATTTATTTATTTATTTGTTACATTTGTATCCCACATTTTCTCAACTATTTGTAGGCTCAATGTGGCTTACATAGTACTGGAGAGGCCTTTGCAGGCTCCGGTGTGAACAAATACAGGGTGATGTTGTGGTAAGATCAAGTTCATGTGGCACAGCCACATTAGGGAATTGGAGAACGGAAGAGTTGTATTATGCCCATTACGTGCTTTAGTTTGGTTGTGTTGCAGAGATTAGGCATTTAAGTTGGATCGGTAGGGTATGCCTTTTTAAACAGGTTGGTTTTTAGTGTTAAGTTCCTGTGTAAGTAAGGAGCTTTTTTCTTTATGACACTGTGCTAGGGGGGATTTGCCTCTTTTTTTTTTTTTTTTTTTTTTAGATAATGGCAGAAGTATACTGAGCTTGGATGGGCTGCACGGTCTGTACCTCTGAACATTGGCACAGACATCCTGGGTCTGGGTGTTGCTTCCTGTTCACTCTGACATGTGCCTTCATCTGAGTGCAAGTGGCTCTCACCTTTCCAGTTTTTATTTTGATCTGATGGATGGCACGTGACTATCGGAAGCTGCACACTAAACTAGATAATACTGAAAATTAACCTACCGAGTAAGGTTCACATTTTACCTGTTGGCCAGTCACATCTTTGCCTGGGAACCAATAAAACTAACAACAGTAATTCATACAACTGGTATTACTCACCTCTGCCAGCACCAGCTGCCACACTGGAAGAGGAGATCCTTTATACCACAGGTCATCAGACAGACATGGGCTAGGCTAATGTTAGCATTGTCTCGTTGAATTTTGGGATTTGTTAAGGACAACAGGATTATAAATCCGAGTATGAAATAAGAGAGAAGGGTGATGGGGGCAGTTTCTAAGTTTTCAATTTTCAAGTTTATTAATATTTGATGTACCATATAATTCAGTAACTAAGTGGTTTACAAAATTATACAATAAAAATCAAAGATATACAATGTTCACCACACCATCTTGGTACAAATATTGACCCAGTAAAGTCATCAGCCCTAGAAGTTTAATTTCAGTCCTGCAGTGCTTCTTAAATCTAATCTGACTGGAGTGCAAAGGATGAGTTCTCTCCAAAAAATCTTCCAGCTGACTAAGGATTGGTTCTAACTCAGTTTTCTCTCCCTGTTTCCACTCATCTTCTCTCTCTCTCTCTTTACCTCTTTCCGTCTAGCATCTCCCCTCTTCTATCCATAATTTGTCCTCCCCTTCTTCTAATCAGCATCCCACCTCTCTCTCTCCCTTCCCCCTTCCATCCGATATCTTCTGTTTCCTGTGGCCACAGCTGCTTTTACCGATGAGCAGCAGCGGTGGCAAAACAGCAATAAGCAGGCCTGAGGCCTCAATCTTCAGGCATGCACTGTTGGCTCTGCCAGTCCCCTGCACCCTCTGATGTCATCTTCCTGTTCTGGAACAGGGGACCAGCAGAGCCAACAGCACATGCCTGAAGACTTCAGCCCAGGGGCGTATCTGCTATGGGGCCACAGGGGCCTGGCCCCCGCAGATTTGCCCCTGGACCCCCTTACTAATGACACTTTCAACCCCCCTCCTCTTGCCGTCACTCCGCTGTTGCACCTCACTTCCCTTTGCTGGCGGGGGACCCCAACCCCCGCCAGCCGAAGTCTCCGTCCTTCCTTTGTTTGAGATTGGTGGTTTCTGACGTCCTGCACGCACGCACGTACAACGTGCAGCGTGCAGGACGTCAGAAACCACCAAACCCAAACGAAGGAAGGACGGAGACTTCAGCTGGCGGGGGTTGGGGTCCCCCGCCAGCAAAGGGAAGTGAGGCATGACGGCAGAGTGACGGAAGGAAGGACGGAGACTTCGGCTGGCGGGCCAGCCCCCGCCAGCAAAGGGAGGTGAGGCGCGACGGCGGGAGGAGGGGGGGGTCAAAGTAGTTGCAGCTGTCTTCCGCGAGAGGGGGGGTTTAAAGTAGTCGGGCGGGGGGGAGTGGTGGCGTCGTCGTCTTCGTCTTCAGCGGGGGGGGGGGTCAGTGCCGCCGGGGGGGGGGGGCTAAAATGTGCCCCCTCTCCTCGGCTCTGGCCCCCCCTACCGTTGAAGTTCAGATACGCCCCTGCTTCAGCCTTGTGCCTGTTTTTTGTTTTGCCACCACCGCTGCTTATCGGGAGAAGCAGCACAGCAGTGGCAGTGGCTCAGAGGGAGAATTTCCTGCTATTGCGGGAGTACGGGAGATGACCCACCAAAGTGGGTGTCTCCCACTGAATGTAGCAGACTTGGCAAGTCTGCTACAACCAAATGTTTGCACTAGGGTTGCCATCTCAAAAGAAAAAGCTGTCACATGTTCCATGATTATTTCATAAACCTTACATAACAGAAACAGGCTAATGTTTTATTAGTATGTGCAAAGCACTGTATGGCAAGTATATTTTTCACTCAATAACTCAACTTCAGCAAAATATTCACAAAAAGTCACACTTCCTAGCTGCAGAAATTGTGAGCTCTACTCACTTGCGTATACTGGCAAAGTCAATAACTATTAAATAAGGAGAAAAATAGACCTCAAATGTCCAGACTCTGGATATTTATTTATTTAGTGGGATTTATTAACCGCCTTTATAAAGAGATTCACCCAAGGCGGTGTACAGCAGGTACCGTTTAACATAAAACTTACAATTTTGTTAACAGCATAATAGTAGTAAAATTATCAGCACTAATTGGCATTAAGGTTTACGTGCACAACTCACTAAGTGTATTCTGTAATGTGGTGTGTGTAAATTCTAAGTTGTATATTTAAAAAGGGGCGTGACCATGGGTGGCGCATGGGCATTTTTACAATCTATGCACATTATTATAGAATATGCCCGCTCTGCACCTAATTTAGGTGTCGGGATTTACACCAAGTAAAACATGGCCTAAATGGACATGACCAACTTTGGTCACGTGGAGAGGAGCTCAGTGTTTTCTATATACCACACAGGTTCCTAGCCCATTATAAACCATAAAGCTGTATGTCTCTGTTGATCACCCCACCCCTCACCTATCCACACCCATCCTGTTAGAATATCAATGATATGCTTTGATGTCCCCATGCATACCTCCTACCCACCCCCATCCTCCCACCCTGTCAGACTGTCATAGTAATGCTTGAATGTTTTCACTTATATACACTGTCAGCTAGCACATTTGCTTATTTCCGATCTGACGAAGAAGGGCAACCTTCGAAAGCTAATCAAAAAATGTATTAAGTTATGTCCAATAAAAAAGGTATCATCTTATTTTCTTTTCCATGTTTTATTTTGTTTGATTTCTCTTGATAACCTTAAGAGTGGACTAACACGGCTACCACACTACTCTATATACCACACAGAAATTTAAGCCTATTTTATAAAATTTAGGCGTACTTTAGAGAATACGCTAAGGCATATTTTTTTACCATGTGGATTTTTCTGGCACCATATATAGAATCTAGCCCATTATCAATAGAGAAATATTTGTTAGTCACTGGGAGAGCAGAATTAGTTAGGATTAGGAACTTGGTTTGTCTCTATTTACCTTCAATCTGAAAGCAGCCTAGGAGTAGCCTAGTGGTTAGTGCAGCAGACTTTGATATTGGGGATCTGGGTTCGGTTCCCACTGCAGCTCCCTGTGACTCTGGGCAAGTCACTTAACCCTCCATTGCCCCAGGTACAAATAAGTATATTCCATGTAAACCTTGAATGTAGTTGCAAAAACCACAGAAAGGCGGTATATCAAGTCCCGTTTCCCATTTCCTAAATCTAAGCCGGATTTAATCCTAGGTAGGACTCCATTAATGTTGGGGGTTTACTAATCAAAGCCACTCAGAAGCCGCTAGTACAGCTTAGTAAACAGACCCCTTAAGTTCTCCATAAATGATAAGTAAAGTGTAATATCATCAACATAAATAAAGGTGTTATAGCCTCATGAAACTAGAAATCTACCTAGTGGGGCCATCGTTATGTTAAATAGAATGGGAGAAAGTGGGGAACCCTGGGACACTCCACATACAGAGAGCCAGGGTGAAGATAAATTACCAGATAATGTAACTTGATATTGCCTAGACTTGAAGAAACCAGCAAACCATCGCAGGACTTCACCGCAAATGCCAAACTGATCCATCAGGCCCTATAAAATTTCATGGTCCAGTGGTTTTCTCTGAGCTGAGTACTAGTTTGTGGCTAGAAAGCCAGTTGGCTACTGAAGAAAGGCAGTGTTGAAGGGGTTGTAGGTCAGGTTGTAATACACATGTAGGGAAGAAAAGAAGGGTATCATCTGCATAGATGAAACTCTTTATCACTGAATTTTGAATTATAGTTGTTAAGGGACTAATAAAGATGTTAAACAGAAGTGGTGAAAGTACGGATCCTGAGGCACACCACTAGTGATTGAATATTGAGAAGATGACAGGTTCTGACTTTTGACTATGAAAGGTCAATCAGAGAGGAATAAGGTAAACCATTTCAAAACTTGTCCACAAAGACTAATATCGATAATGTGGTTAAGAAAGAGAGAATGGTCAATCAAGTCTAAAGCAGAGGACAGGTCTAAGGAGACAAGAAGGATGACTTGGCTTCTGTCAAGACAGGAGTGAAGATCGCTTAATAAGTTATTATTGTTTCTATACAATGATTTGACTGGAATCCGGCTTGGAGAGGATGAAGAATAAACCTGTGCTCAACATAATCAGATAATTGTTGAAAAACAACTTTTTTTGTTAATTTTGATAGAAAACAGAGATTGGATACAGGTTAATTAGTGGAAAGGCTATGTTCTATCATAATGAATGACTGTGGCAAAAGACCATGTTTAGAATGCTTAAACCATGAGCAGGGAAGAGGGTCTAAATAATGTGGATTTGGAAGGAGAGAAGTGTGGCAATCAGGGTCTATGTTAGTATCAGCAGGGTCTATATCAGTATCAGCAATGGTACATAAGTACATAAGTATTGCCACACTGGGAAAGACCAAAGGTCCATCAAGCCCAGTATCCTGTTTCCAACAATGGCCAATCCAGGTCACAAATACCTGGCAAGATCCCAGAAAAGCTCAATACATTTTATGATGCTTATCCCAGAAATAAGCAGTGGATTTTTCCAAGTCAATTTAATAATGGTCTATGGACTTTTCCTTTAGGAAGCAGTCCAGACCCTTTTTAAACCCCGCTAAGCTAACCGCCTTTTACCACATTCTCTGGCAACGAATTCCAAAATGTAATTACACGTTGAGTGAAGAAAAATTTTCTCCAATTCGTATTAAATTTACTACTTTGTAGCTTCATCGCGTGTCCCCTAGTATTTTTGGAAAGAGTAAACAAATGATTCACGTCTACCTGTTCCACTCCACTCACTATTTTATAGACCTCTATCATATCTCCCCTCAGCTGTCTCTTCTCCAAGCTGAAGAGCCCTAGATGCTTCAGCGTTTCCTCATAGGGAGTCGTCCCATCCCCTTTATCATTTTCGTCGCCCTTCTCTGCACCTTTTCTAATTCCACTATATCTTTTTTGAGATGCGGCAACCAAAATTGAACCCAGTATTCAAGATCTTATTTGAGCACTCCATGAATTGTTCCCTCACCCCAGGTGATTTTCACTACAGGTTTCTAAGCTGGGACAAAAGTCCTCAGTGTCAGAATTATAAGTTGGAGGTACATAGCTTGGCAGACCATTTCCAGCCTGTCTTGCTGTTGTGCTGGCTCTCCTCTTGTATTTACAACTGTACAGCACATCTGAGTTGGCAGGTTTGGGGCATATTCTCCTGGATTCTATATAGTGCAACTTAATTAGCGTAACAAGCCAATCAGTGCCGATAATTGAACTTAACAATTAATTATTGACACTAATTGGCATTCAAATTCATGAGCACAAAAGCCTAAGCATATTCTATACTGTGATGCATGTAAATTCTAAGACAGATCTAAACAAGGGGCATGATGATAGGCGTAGAATGGGCGGGTTATGGACGTTCCTAGAATTTACAGTGTTATAGAATATGCTTGTTCTGCACGTAATTTAGGTGTCAGCATTACACCAGGTTTTCGTTGGCATAAATGGTTGTGACTAAATATAGTTGCAGAAAACAGGTGTTGGGCATAGTCTATAAAGCACACCTAAATTTAGGTGTGGTTTATAGAATACACCTACGTGTATTTTATTTATTTGGATTTTGATCACACCTTTTTTAGTAGTAGCTCAAGGTGGGTTATATTTAGGTACTCTGGATATTTCTCTGTCCCAGGCGGGCTCACAATCTAACTTTGTACCTAAGGCAATGGATCTCAAGGAGCAGCAGTGGGATTTGAACCGATCACCTCTGGATTGCAAGACCAGTGTGCTAACCACTAGGCCACTCCTATTGTTTTTCAGAGCTGATTTTTTAGGCGTGATATATAGAATTTAGCCCATTATGGCCTTCCAGCCAAACCTTGGCTCTCCTCCTTGACTCCTGTGCTTTCCAGCCAATGTTATTGCTGCTTTAACCCAATCATGCTGCCCTGGGGCCATCCAGCCAGTGTTGACACTTTACCCCATGCCCATACCTTGTAGGCTTCCTTCCAATGTCGGTGCCCATTTTGGTCTTCATAAAAGACATTGATAACAATGTGTGATTAGAAATTAAAAACTAAAAAGAAACAACGATAAAAACACTTCACACTATATAGAATGTGTGATGTTATCAATGTCTTTTGTATCACATTGTTTCCGCATCTCATTTTCATTATTTCTTTTTTCAGACCACAACGTTTTACTTATTAAAGATTTATTTTTAAAGACATTACTATAAGGATTGTTAGACACGTTTACCAAGGTTGGTTTCTATATCACCTACCATGCGTACACATACTCTTATGGTTTTGACACATATACACATTTTCAACCTCATGCATTTGTTTCTAATAGATGCATGTTATTTTTTAAGACCATTTTTTGTATACCTTTTGGTCCTTTTAAAACAATGTTGCACATTTGCTTGTCCTCTTTTTACCCTTTTGTAAATGTATTTTAACTGATTGTTCAATTCTGTAACCTACTTTTATTTTGATTTTTTTGATGTATACTCATGATGTTTATATTTGTTATTATCTGTATTTGTGCAAACTCCTGAAGAAGGCACTTCCAGTTCCAGTGGCGAAACATGGTACCGAGTTGAGTCATCCTTTATTAAAATTTAATATCTACTTTGAGCATCTTTGGTCTGTTTTTTAACAGACTGATACTGTTCCCACTCTTCTCCTTTTCCTGTGACTTCCCGTGGGACATTGTTGTTCTTTCCTCATCCATGGGTTTTTTAAAATGCACATTATATTTATTCCCTCAGTGGAGACTTGTTTCACATGAGCATAGCTCATGACTCACCACACTTGTCAATGGGGTGTACTAGGCTGCCCATTTTTGGTTTGCTATTCTCTAAACAACTTATGAAATTTTATAAAATATTATAGAAACATTTTACATTTTAAATGCTAGAGACACCCATATATTCCTATGGGTGTCACTAGCATTTAGCGAACGCAAAAAATCCTAGCGTGCCTTTGTAAAAGACCCCCTTAATTTAGTCAGCAATAATACATGGTCAACTGTATTGAAAGCAGCCAAGGTATCAAATTGTAAAAGTACTGCTTGAACACTATTACTAATTAACTTCTTGGCATGAGAAACAAGGGTTAGAAGCAGATTTTCAGTATTATGTAGACTTCTAAATACAAATTGTGAAGGATGTAAAATATTCAACTTTTGCAGATATCTGGAAAGTTGTTGACTACCAATGGATCCTATCAGCTTTGTGAATAATGGTATTCTGGCAATCGGTCTATAACTATTTGCAAGAGTCAGATCTAAAACAGAGGACTTGGGTATGGGTGTAAGAACAATTTCTCCCATATTAGAATGAAAATGTTAGCAAAATAGAATTCACCCAAGTCACTATCCATTGTATCATTTCCAAAGGCAGGCTGCTAAGTAAATAAGCTGGACAAGAATACAGTGAACATGAAGATCTGGATAATTTGGATAGTAACCCCCGGATTCTTTATATGGTGACTAAAATTGCACATGCAAATCAGCATGCATTGCCAATTTGTGTGCAGAACTTAATTCATTAATGAGCCAATCAGCGCCAATAATTGACTGCTAACCAATTATTGGTATTAATTGGCCTGTTGGAATTTACGCGTGGATCGTATTCTATAACAATCTGTGCTAAATTCCATGATGCCTACTTTTTTTGGGGGGGGGGGCATGTGTAGGGGATGTTTCAGGGGCATTCCAATGAATTATTCACATTCTTATAGAATATGCCTGATCTGTGCCTAATTTAGGCACAGGCATTTATGTCTCCTTTCAGTAAGCGTAAATGTAGGTGACTTAAGTTAACTATAATGACAAAATGGGTGTGGAATTACAAACACAATCTACCAAAAACAAACAGTAATCCACAAAGTGTGAAACTGTAATATAGCGCACTTATAAAGAAAAGTTGTAAAGAAAACAGGGAAGGAAAAGCCTCAAAGTAGCTCGAAACAAAATTTTACAGAGCTATATTGGTAAAAAAAAAAAAAACCCCATCATCAGCAAAAACCTTTGCAAGGATAGAGTGACTTCATTCAAAATACAGACTACGCATGTCAGTGCTCAAAGAAAAATTGCTTATCTCATGGCAAGAATGAAGCACCCAAAAGCGCAACTGTTGGACGTTTCAAGATGCAGAAAAGACCCCAGGTGACTTAAGTTAGGCATGGATTAGGCACTTAGGGCTTCCTTTACAAAGCCACTTGTGATTTCCGCGCAGCAAATGAGAGGAAGCCCATAGGAATTGAATGAACTTCCTCTCATTTGCCACACCCAGAATCGGTAGCGTGGCTTTGTAAAAGAGGTCCTTCGGCGCTATTCTATAAAGTGTGGATGCCCTTTATAGAATACCGCTCAACGCATAATTTTTTCCACACCGATGTTTTGGCACAATTTAGTGAGGGGGTCTTTTTCATTGGTGCACTGGCAATTTTAGTGCGTGTTAAAAATAGACATGTGCTAAACGCTAAAGACGCCCATAGGAATACAAGGGGGGTCTTTAGCATTTAGTGCACGCCTATTTTTAATGCGTGCTAAAAACACCAGTACGCCTTAGTATAAGACCCCCTGAATCTAGTCCTAAGGTATAGTTCTGCTTGAGAAATTAAGTCAAAGGTAGACCAGAGCCTGTCAACTGGAATTTTATTGCAGATAGAATTAACTTCTAATAATTCATTAGATAATACAGGCTGTTGTATTAAAAACTGTCTTATCAACATAATCTTCTCTGAAAAATAAGATGCTAATTCATTTGCATCACGAAGGAGGGGTGAGAAGGAAGACTGGAGGGAGGGAGAGGGTGAGAAAGGCAAATAGGTGAAGGACCTGTAGGGGGTGGAAAAGGGTTGAGAAGCACCGGAAAAGAACAGAAGAAAGGGACAGACCTTAGAAGGGAATGAGGTAAGAGAAACAGGAGGAGTTTGAATGACAGGTAACTAGCTGGGGTTGGTGAGGGAATGCGACTTGGATGAAGATAAATAAGGGCTGGAGAGGGATGAGAGTGGAAGATAGAAAGCTCATAAGTAGGTGACGTTAATAAAAGGAAACTAGAGGGTGAGAGAAAGGAGAATGAGGGGTAAAATCTAGCTGCTGAGTGCAGATGCACAGAAGAGAGACAGAAAAACGACGAAGGGGATTGATCAACGCTGGAGACAGAGAGAAAAGGAAGACAGGAGAAGAAATAGAAATAAGACTCTGGAAAAGAACATAAATGAAGATGACATGAAAAGCAGAAAGGAGAGGCTGGAACCAAATGGATTAGTAAAATAAAATGCTCAGACAACAAATGAAAGCCTATTTTATTTTCAGTTAAGTGACTGGAATATGTCAGCTTTTGAAATGTTCAACCCTGATAAATTTATATTTACACACAACTCGGGCACTCGGCACATGCTCAGACATAACCTCTTGTGTCAGACATTAATGCACCGGAGTCTGCTTTTGACAAAATTTGGAATTTATTTGGCTGCAGCCAGGAAACACTTAACATTGTATTTCTAAACTTAATACATGCATATTCCATTACTTGACATCATAACTGTTAACATTTCTCATGCCTGGGTACACAGCTTCTTTTATTGTCCCACAGGTTGTGCCGTCCAAGCACCCTGTTTCCTCTCTGTGCTGCCTCTCGTAGCACCCGTTGTCTCTCCGGTGTATCCCGTTGAAGGATTCACCTACGATCTTTCCCAATCTGATGATCTGGGCCTCCAGGCCGTCAAAGCCAGGAGAAAAGCTGTGAATCAGCTACGATGCAGGCATATGTTTCTTTGCTTACATTTCAATTTTACAATCAAGCGTTTCCAAATAACGATTTTCCACATAACTTATAACTTTTATCTGTTAATCTGCTGTGTGCCCGTCGCTGTTACTGTATAACTGCTGTAGCCTGATGCCTCTGCCCGCGGTAGCGACTCCTTGCTTGCCGCGGGCGCCCCCTGATCCTGACTGCAGCCATTCCAGAAAGTTATTGCCTCAATGTAATCCTGAAAGTCCGACTTGAAAATGTCTAAGCCTATATCTGATAAATGCACCACGTTTGCTCGGTACAGGCCCTCACAAGATTCTGTTATTAGCTCATACTTGATAACATGGACTTTTATGTTGTGCATAAATTTTTCCATCTATCTATTGATCTTTTCCTGGTCTTATCTACAGACCGGTGCGATCTTTCACCCCTCCACACCCGCCGGGGGATGATATTGTACCATGCTAAGCGGAACCTTGGTAGCAGGCAAGCCAATTTAAGGAAATCATTCTGTATGTGTTTTAAGAGTGATATGCTGTTGACCCGTGCCAGATCGTTGCCTCCCAAATGTACTATTATTGTATCCGGAGGTGGTTGGGTCTGCAGCTTCCATAATAAGGTCAGCATTAGCTGTGGCCATGTCATCCCTCTAATACCTATCCAAGTGACTGATATCTTTTTTGCATGCATACCGAAGTTCTCCCCGGCCGGTCTGAGAGCTGCCCTTCTATGTGCCTAGTGAGCATACAAGTGTCCGCATATCCAAATTCGCCTCTGTTCATCCTGGTGACCTGTAAGTCATATGTGAAGTGGGATGTTATCAAGCTATAAAGGAATAGTGCAACAAGGAACATTGGGTCAACCCCATTGATTAATTAGAAACCGTTATGTTGTCGAGTTGCCCGATTATTGGGTCTAATGTAACGTTTATATACATTAGATTTCCATCGTCCTAGCTCCTTGATTCATTCCGTGGGCAATCCTTGGGCTGCCGCAGTATTAGCCTTCCCAATTCTAAATGAGTGCATGCTTGGCTGCATGCCCGCTCGCTGGACACAAAGGTGTAGTACCCTGGAAAATTGAAATCGGGTTAACGGGGTATTATTGGCATGAATCAGTAGCCAACCGGGTGCCTGTGGCCTCTCCCTCAAATATACTTTGAAGTTGCTGAAGGGGCATGTGAGGTCCTCCACATTCTGGTTTAGAAGGATGTGGGTTCCTTTGGCCAATTGATCTGTTTTATTTATTTGTAGCATTTGTATTCAACATTTTCCCACCTATTTGCAGGCTCAATGTGGCTTACATTATGCCGTAATGGCGATCGCCATTTCCGGAATGAGAAATACAAAGTGGCATTGCATTAAAGTTCATAAATGATAGAGTAAATTATAGTGTAAATTAAGCAGTCAAGTATAGATTCCGAATGAATAAATCAATGGATGTGCCTTTTTAAGGTCACATCTCGGAGTAGCAAACCCATGTCTAGACAGGCTGCTTTTGATTTTGCAACCAATTTGCTAATTCGAAGGGCACCATGGAAAGCCAAGGAGAAAGCACATTTGAATAGGCGGGTCTTGTAAGCACTGGTACATACCTCTTTGATTGTACCAAATAGGTGAGTCAATTCATTTAGTGTAATGGGGTGTCTGTTATCTGGCTGTGTCACCGTCGCCCTGTTCCATTCCTTCATCATTCTAGTGATGGTAAATTTCCTCGTCGGGTTATCTATACCTACTGCTTTCGTGAAGAAGCTGATGCTGGCTATCGTGGTTGTTATACGTGCCCTACTGACTCCTGCTCTACGGGACGTTAGAATAAAGTGGACTAGGGCATTTACACTGAATATGTCCGCATAACCTTGCTCTTCCATGTGATGAATGATAGGAATGCTGCCGTGTATCTTCTTCGTGTTGAGTCTGACAAGGATTGTAGCACCAAGTTCCAAACCTCTATGGGCCAAACTGCTAAACGCTGTCTGGAACTGGAGTTTGCATCTCGTCTGCCATTGGGGCACGGGCCTTGAACTCTGAGAACTTAAAACGAGAGAGAGCATCTGCTATAGAATTCTCTTTTCCCGGGATGTGCTTAGCTCTAATAGTAACGTTGAGAACTAGACACTGTAACACTATCTCTCTGAGCAGGTTAATCGTTGGGAGTTTGTTGGCTGACAATTTATTAAGGGCTTCTACCACAGCCATGTTGTCGGAGTGGAAGATGATTGCCTTGTCCGCTAAGCATTGGCCCCAGGCATGGAAAACCGCCGTTATAGGGAACAACTCCAAGAATGTGATATCTCTCGTGGTCCCTGCGTCAATCCGAGGCCACCAAGCCGCACACCAGGCCCCCTGGAAATATATACTGAACCCTCTCCCCCAGCTGCATCCGTATATAATTGTAGAGCATTAGTACGTTTGGGAAGCTTGCCAGGTGCCCTTGGCCTGGATTGGCTGCTGTCATGGACAAGATGCTGGGCTCGATGGACCCTTGGTCTTTTCCCAGTATGGTATTACTTATGTACTTATGTTCTATTGGGGCATCCTGCCAGAACGATATTCCATTAAATGCCCTGAGGAACTGTGCCAATACTACTAGGTCTTCTTTGATGTCTTTAGTAACTGTGATGTGATAGTGTGGTCTTCTTACCCCCCGTGGTTGCTAATGCTAACTTCCTTGCAAAGATATGCCCCATGGGAATGACTTTGGTGGCGAAGCTGAGGAGACCCAGGAGTTCCTGAAATTGTTTTAAGGTCGCCTTCTTGCTCTGTAACATTTATTTATTTATTGCATTTGTATCCCACATTTTCCCACCTCTTTGCAGGCTCAATGTGGCTTACAATACATGAATGGTGGAAATATTAGAAAATAAACATTTAGTGTTTCAGAAGGATCTTAGTCAACATGATAATGATAAAAACATAATAGTATTATTCCAAGCAGATATTGTTAGATAGTCCTGAATATATGTGGAGGAGTTTTGTGTATTCACATTGATTGATCTTTGTGATATGCCCCGTTAAAGAGATGGATCTTCAGTAGTTTGTGGAAGCTCATTAGTTCGTGGATCGTTTTTAAGTTGCGCGGCAGTGTGTTCTATAACTGTGTACTCAAGTAGGTAAAGTTTGACGCGTGCATTAATTTGTATTTTAGACCTTTGCAATTAGGGAAGTGCAGATTAAGGAATGTGCGGGATGATCTTTTGGCATTCCTGAGTGGTAGATCTATCAAATCTGACATGTAGGCTGGTGCATCACCGTGAATGATTTTGTGAACTAGGGAGCATATTTTGAACGTGATGTGTTCTTTAAGTGGGAGCCAGTGTAGTTTTTCTCGTAGGGGTTTAGCACTTTCATATTTTGTTTTTCCGAATATGAGTCTGGCTGCAGTGTTTTGGGCTGTCTGAAGTTTCTTGATTATTTGCTCTTTACAACCAGGTGAGCCTGCGTATTTTGTCTTCTGGGAGCCTGGAGTTTTGCTTATTCACATCCAGCTCTGTACCCAGAAATGTAATAATGTTGCATGGGCCAACTGTTTTTTGTGTTGCTAGTGGAATGCCAAAGTCACTTGCCACCTGAGTGAAGGTTTTCAGCATGGCTGCGCATTCGTGAGCATTCTGCCCTATAAAGAGAAAATCGTCGAGGTAGTGGACTAGCGCTCCGCACGGTGCCACCTTTTCGACTACCCAGTGAACAAAGGAACTGAACTGCTTGAAGTATGCACAAGAGATTGCGCAGCCCATGGGGATGCATTTGTCAAAATAAAAGTGTTCCTGGAACCTAAAACCTAATAGGGGAAATGAATCCGGATGGACTGGGAGGAATGCAGACTCGACATCGGCTTTCACCATATTTGCGTGTGTGCCGTGATTTCTTATGATTTTTATAGCCTGATCAAATGACACGTATTGCACTGAACAGCTGTGCGGGTCTATGTAGTCATTCACAGACTTTCCAACTGGGTAGGAAAGATTGTGACTGAGACGGAATTTTCCCGGTTCCTTGTTTGGTACTATACCAATTGTGGAAATTATCATCGCAGTAAATGGTGGCTCTGTAAACGGGCCCGCTATTCTCCCCAACAGCAGTTCTTTGTTAATTGTTTCCCCTGCTTCCTGGTGGTGTATGCAAATAGAAGTTGCATTCCTTGGGTAGTTCATTGCATCATGTTGTGGCCCTTTGTATGGAATAGAGTAACTGGTTTTGAAGCCCGCAGCAATGGATGCTGCAGCTAATCTATCCGGGTACCTTGCTAACCACCGTGACATGGCTTCATGCTTGATGGGGGAGGGATCTAACTCCTTCAGAACTCTGTCCTGCCTGAAAGTTTGCCTGTCTCTTATCCCTGGGGAGTCTACAGTGCGCTGCAGAGTGTCCACCGCACACTGAGCAGTAGTGGCGAAACTTGCAAGGGTGCCATGTGCATTGGCCTTGGTTGTATTGCCGGCATGGTTTTCTCCCTGTCTGTGACCCATAGTGCCTGTGACCTGGCACTGTTGTCGGAAAGGATTGCTCCTGTCTGTGCCCTGTTGTGTCTGTATGATTATAACCCCTTTCCTGCTTGAAAGGCTGGTAAACCGACATGTGATCCAGCCATAAATCTACGACCCCATGTTTCCATGATATGGATGGGTCATCCGCCATACTCTTTCTGAATCTGATATCGTAATTAAGCCATGCCCAACCCCCATAGCGCTTATGCGCAATAATGGAGCCCATGTACTTGACTAGATAAGGGCTCATTTCTGGTTCTATCTCAACTATGACTGTCATAAATATGTAGAATGCAGATATCCAATTTGTAATGGATTTAAATATTCTGGGCTTTCTGTCCCGTTCAAATGGTGACAAACATTTGTCCCTAAAGTTGCTGTCATCATCCTGCTCCCGAAAGAGGAGTGAAAATATGTCTATAAATTCTTTTTTCCACATTTTTTCTTTCATGGCTTTTGACACGCAACTAGAGAGCATGGATACCCCACATAGTACATCACTTCTGGGGTAACGTACTCCTTCGGGGTTCCCCCAGCTGCTTGCTAGCTGTGCCATCTACATTACATGTTTGCATCGACGTACTGAGTGGCACCTTATCTGCTTGCCCCATAGTAGAGCTTGCAGCTGGTCTCAACTCATAGTCATGTAGTGCGTTCCTAATTACCACGGCTAAAGAGGTGTCCTGGCTCTGTGTAGTAGGATATGCTATCTGTGAATTGGCCATGGCTGTATTGGGTGACTTACCCCCCTCCGGCACGTGGGTAGCAACAGATGCCTCTGGAACTGGTCCCAGGGTTGCATTGGGTAGTTGTGGGGCAGGCATCACCACTATGCCTCCCATGGATTGAAGCTGTTGGGTTACTGACGGCACGCCGTGCTGCTCAGTCTGTTTCCTTAGCTCCGTCATAAGAGCATCAATGTCCTGGGATGGTTTCCTTGTGAATTTCCGGTTCTCAGTGCCGCTCTTGTAGTGGCTCTGGGTTCCCGTGCGGCTTTACCTTGTTTGGCTGCCCCCCGTTTGTCTGCTGTAGGCTTTTTGACCCATCTTGTGGCCTTGGCCACTGGTGATTGTCTCTTGGTGCCCCTCCCCTTCCCCCTCGTCTTCGCTGACCTTCGGCCCGTTTGTGGGTGGCCTCCCCTTACTGGGTCTGCCTCTTTCTGTACAGAAGGAAAAGCATTTCTGTATCTCCAGTGCTGCACTGTGTTCAGACTTCCTATTTTTAGTTAGTGGTTGATTATTCTGTATTGGAGGCTACATCTGTTTTTTTCCAGCAGGAAGTAAATTGTTTTTATAGGTAGATTTGTTGCTATTTAAGTCCTGGAGTGCAGCTTCATTATAACAAGTTTTATATATACTGTAGGTGACTAGATTATTTATTTATTTGCAGGGTTTGTTTACTGCAGGTCTGAAGAGGTCCCATTGTATACTCTGTTTTCTTTCTTGCCTGTTTTTCCACGCCCACCCTCTTTCCTGCCCTGAAGGCAACAACACTGGTACTGTGTAGTATTAGTATAGCATTGCATTGCCGTTTTAAGAGGAGCAGAAGAGCTTTTGTTTACAGGCTGAGCCTGGCGGGGTCACATGACACTCCAGCAGCACTGTCAGTGGCCAGGGTCTGAGATCCACATCCAGCTTCGCAACAGTAGCAGGTTTAGAAAAAAAAAAAAAGGAGGGGAAAGTTGGAATGGTGCTTGGTGCCAATACATTATCGAAACAGAAGTGAGAGAAGCCCAGAGTCCCAGGATAAGGACATAGCAGCAGCAGCAGCCTAAGAGTGAGGCTGAGCAGCAGAGGGATCCAGGATGTCTGCTCCCCAGGGATCAGATGAGGACAGCTTCCACAGTGAGTATGAGGCACTCAGTCTCCCCCACCCCCATAACCTTGTAGCTGGTGCATGAATTGTTGCACGTACTCTTTGGATCGTGGTCAAACTGTGGCTGACTCTTCCTCGGTGTAAAGATGCCACTGGCAAAATACTAAACGTGCATTTGGGAGTAGTGCATTTCAGTGGAGAGGAGAAACGAGCTCTTTGAATACCCGCTGTTCAGTCTAGATTATGTTATCTTAATGTCTAAAGACGTATATTTATTTTCTAAAATATATTCTGTAGTTGGGTACCGTTATAAAGCTCGCTGTGTTGAAGCCCTATAATTCATGTTTTCTGACAACTCTAATAGCAGAACTGTTGTGAATTGTGGAATAGGTACAAATGATCAAATAGCTTGCTTTTATGGTTTATTTCGGTTGCTACTGATATTGAACATGTCCAAAGGGAGAATGATGGCTGGAGCAGACAGAAAGGAGCAGGAGCAGCACATGAAGATATTTTTGGGCGTAACACTTAGATCTTGGGGGCCCAAGACAGAAACTAGGAGCGTTATCTTAATGCAAGGCAGCATTTATGCTGTCTACCTTATGGAGCCGATTCTCAAAGCTGCATGCAAAAGCCTGTGCAGTTTAGTCCACAGCAGCAATGCTAAAAAAAATAGCACCATGATGCTTGAAGCATACCATATTTAAATTTTGTGCGTGGTTAAATGGAAAACTTGGGGAGGTGGGCCGAGGAACGTGTACATGTGCACAAAGGTTCTCCCTGGACAGAATTATCTTGCAGCCACACAAGTGAAGTGATTCCCTGTGACGTCACAGACCTGGACCAGTATCCAATCTTAAAAGCTTTTACATATAAAAACTTGTAGTATGCATTCGCATATATTCCTGCCTTAGTACAGTAATATAACATTAATCAGTCACCACCCCCTTCCAGTTTTATTCTTTCCACAGTAACAGTCAGACCTTTTGCAACTCAGCACTCCTGTCAGACAATTTTCTTATCCCGTTCATTATTCTTAGTTTGTTAGTTGTTTTTCTTATTTTATTCATCTTTTCTCAGATTTTTTCGTTAGCAGAGTTTGATTTAGCTTCGGCTTTATTTCTGACTATGTCTTCAAAAAAGCAGGCTTGCAAAAACAAAATGTCAAACTCTGATCCTCAAAACCAGTGCATTCACTGCCTTGGCAAAGCACATTTAGATTCCAGTTGTGCTATGTGTGCCAAGATGCTGTCGAGAACAAGAAAGATACAAGATCTTAAAATGAGATCAGTAACTACTGAAATAACCAGTCCTCTACCAACTAAAAACCAGTGGGTAAAAAAGCTGTGGCAAAGCAAAAACACAGCAGAAATGTCGGAACCTGCTATAACCACAAATATACAAGGTGTTTTTCAGAATCCTCAGACTTCTGTGATTTCGGAGCATTCCCTGAATCCTGCGAATTCAGTAGTTGGCACCGAGACACAGAGTGCTGGCGTCACAATGCAAGCTCCAGTCTCGGAGCCGAGGCAGTCTCCTGCAAAGCAGACATGTCGTCTAGACAATTCATCAAACAATTCTCGGCACTGACATGGTTCTAGACAACAACATCAGAACCGACAGACTCATGCACATCAAGACCATTCCTCTTCTCACTGGCACCGTCATAGCTCCTCCCCTGCACATTGGCACTGTCATAGCTCCTCCTTTAAACATCGGCACCACAGTGGTTCTACCTTTCCTCATCAGCACTGAAAGAATTCATTGTCAGCTCGGTACCGAGAGCACACATTGTCATCTTATTCCTCGCACCACTCTATGTCACTCTATCTGTTCAAGTGCATCACAGCAATCAAACTGATTCTGTCAGTATGCAGCAGACATCTCAATTTGATCCTTCTGCCCCTTCTCATATGTCAACTCACCAATTAGAACTTTCCTCTACACAATTGTTGAATACAGAACATCCTCAGGACCTTCTTCAAATGGAACATATCTTTTACTACGAGACCCTCTTAAGTACAAGGTCCAAAGCACCCTAGGCTTTGATAAACCCTAGCTGTCTCATCATTTCATAGTGGTTCACTTGGCTATGAGGAAGAATAAGAGTTCAAGAGATCATTCCAATTTTCCTCTTACTAAAGCTATGAAGTTGATGGATTTACTTGGAAAACGAATGTACCAAAATACCATGCTAAATGCCCGTATTGGACTACACATATTTCACTATACAGATTATCAGTTTACTATTCTGGATACATTACTAAAGTTGATTGATAATCTACCGCCAACTTCACAATCTCCCATACGTTTAGCTCTTCAAGAAATGGCAACTTACTTGATATCTGCAGCTCATGATTCATATGACACCTCAATTAGGGGAGCTGCTGTAGGTATTTCTACTAGACGTTTAGCCTGGTTGAAAACATCAGCTCTCCGTGATGATGTACACAATAGGGTTGCAGACACTCCTTGCACATGAAACAATCTATTCAGAGATCGAGTCAAAGAAATTATCGACAACATCAAACAGGACTGCACGACACTTGACATGCTAGAAGACAACCTGGATCACAGTAGAACATCATACAACAAATCTTCTTATTATACTCCTAATAAACGGTATAATCCTCAGAGGCAATACCCTTATAACAGATATAACTCCAATTACAAAAACAACAAACAAAATAGACCTCAACAACAAAAAAGATCCTATAGAGAAAGGGATCTACTAAGACAATGATCTCTTTGACATCAAAACCAGCTCCTACTTTTTGACCCTATACTCACAACTTAAATACCAATGGGGGTTGAGTTCAATTTTGTGCACAAGCTTGGTCTTTCATCACAAAGGACATCTGGGTACTACCTATTGTTCAGAGGGGCTACCAAATTCACTTCTCCTATCTTCCACCGTTCACTCATGTGGTTGCTCCGAAGATACCTGCAGCACATATAAATCAGTTACAGGAAGAGATTACTTGCCTTCTATCTATCAATTAACTAGAATATGTGGCAGCACTCTTGTTACAGGCACTATCTTAGATATGCATGTGTTCTAATGACAAGAGTGGTTATTAATGAGTCTTTTTTTATAGGAGGAAAAAACCTCAGGTGTTCGGCTTTTTTCCACAAGATATTTTGCCCTGGATTGCCGAAGAAGTTCTTCACCGGTCTCAGATTTTCTTTACTATTCTGGCTTCTATATGGGTAACGCTTATGTAAATGGTTTAACGTTATTCTACCGAGTTACTTTCAATTGCCAGGATGCCGTACTACATAGAAGAGAGTACACCAACACTTATCTTGATTTTGAGAAATTCTGTCAGCAGAGCGTATCTGTTTCACAAAACTGCTTCCTTGGGAGACAACTGGCTGTTGTACTTTTTTCCTGCGTCTGCTCTCCACTTCATTTGTCCTGCTCCTCCCTCGGGGTAAAAAGTATATTACCGGTTGTCTCCCGAGGAAGCAGTTTTGTGAAACCTTCAAGCCTTGCAAAAGACAACCTCATTGCTGACAAACTTGGGATTCCTCATGAGCGAGGAGAAATCCCAACTTTTACCAGTTCAGAAGATAGATTTCAATGTCATCCATACTCCTTTGCAATTTGCATACCTTCTGTTAAACAGGGCTCACCAAATTCAAATAATAATTTCTCAGTTACAATCAGTCTCCTTCACAACTGTGAGAACACTGTTAGTCCTTCTTGGCCACATGGCGGTTTCAATACTGGCAGTACCATTGGCCAGACTTCACATGAGAGCATTACAGTGGCATCTCAGGACAGATGGTTGCACTTAGGCACCGAAACAATCCTTTGAATGGTGGACTCACATACTCCATCTCCTTCAAGGCATGCCATTTCATCCTTCTCATCCATCTATCTATTTAACAACAGATGCATTGAAAGAAGGATTGTGTGCTCATATGCATCAATACAAGACACAAGATATCTCTGGTCAGTCCAAGAGACTACTTATAGTATCAATCTTCTAGAACTGCAAGCAATCAAACTAGCCCTTCAGGCGTTTCAAGGTCATCTAACCAATCAAATCATACACATACATACAGACAATCAGGTGACAATGTATTATATCAACAAGCAGGGAGGGACAGGATCTCGCAGTCTATGCAGAGAAGCTCTAGACATTTGGCAGTTCAATGTACTCCTGCAGGCCACGATCTCAGCATTACACCTGTCAGGAAAGCAGAAGGTTCTGGTGGATTCACTCAGCAGACAATTACTACCCCAAGAATAGCCACTCAAGACCACTGTTATGCACTCCACAAATGGGGACATCCAATCATCGACCTGTTTGCATCCCCACAGAACACCAAATGCAGCAGATTTTGCTCAAAGTATCCCAGTCCGCAAATGGAAGTGGAAGACGCGTCTCAAAAAACTTGGAACAGTGGACTCCTATATGCTTTTCCTTTGTTTCCATTCATATCGAAGACAGTCCAAAAAGCGAAATTAGAGGGAGCCACTCTTCTGCTAATAGCACTATTCTGGGTACGTCAGTCTTGGTTTCCCATTCTCCTGAACCTCTCCTCCCAATCTCCAATTCCATTTCCACTGGAACCAGACCTGATCACTCAACAGCAGGGAACATTACTTCATCCAGAGCTAGTGTCTCTACAACTCACAGCTTGGTTCATAACTCCACAACAGACATGATTTTCACACCAGGAGTTCTCCAAGTTCTTCTAGCTTCCAGAAAGGAATCCACTCGAAGATCATACTCTGCAAAATGGAAATGTTTTTCTCACCGGTGCGTCCGTCACCGTTACATTCCATAGACTGTTCCTGTGGCCAATATTTTACAATATCTTCTCTATTTGTTTCAGTCAGGACTCTCATATTTATCAGTGAGACTTCATTTAGCAGCTTTGTCAGTTTTCCATGATCCTATTGATAATTTGACGCTTATGCAACACCCCATTTCCAAAGATTCCTCAAAGGGTTGCTGCACCTCCATCCCCCAGTTCGTCCTCCAACGTCTGCTTTGGACCTCAGTTTGGTATTCAATACTGTCGCTTATGCACCTTTTGAACCACTTGATACAGCAGAGATCAAATATCTTACGTGGAAAACATTGTTTCTTATCACATTAACTTCTGCTCCACCTTTCATGAAGCTGCTCCATGATAAGGCATTAGTTCGGACCCACCCAAAGTTTTTACCAAAGGTGGTTTCTCCAGCTCATCTTAACCAAGTGATTACTCTTCCAGTTTTTTATCCTCCTCCACATGTGGATGACAGTCAAAGAAGACTTCATACTTTAGATTGTCTGCATTCATTATCTGTCTACCTCAGAAGGACAGCATCGCCAACTAGACTATCGCAATTATTTTTATCAATTTGTTCAGATAATCAGCCGCAACCAGTCACTCACTAAAGGGACACTCTCTCACTGGATTGCGGCTTGCATCTCCTTTTGTTAATCTTTCCTCAAAGGGAAGTCATCCCATCCCCTTTTTCATTTCTATCACCCTTCTCTATACCTTCTCTAATTTACCTGTATGCATGTACCATGGTTCAAGTGACTTATTGGGGTTGCAACTTGTGTGACAGTTTCTTAGCAGAGTATTAGTGGAGTGGTAAGGTTTGCCATTTTTTTTACCTCAGTCCTCTTTACTCCTTGATTAAGGCTGGGTACTTATTTACTGACTGAAACTGGATGGATGACTGAGTTGGTCAGAGGCTGGCTACCTGGCATAAATCCCGTGCTAGCACAGGATTGAAACTCTGTCATGGTGTAGTAGGCAAGCAAGCTACCGATTGCACCACAAGGGTCCAGTACCATTCCTCCAAGCCAGTACTAATTAAAAGTCATTTCCAGTGAAAGTGTACTTGGATCAATAGGAATAACAACAACCTTTAAAGTATTATAGCTATCACTAGTGTAGCGGACCTCTCATATAATGGGGCTGAGAGGTACCCCAGAGGCAGGTATGTAACAATTACAGTAATGTCTATAGCCAAAAATACACGCTAAGTCTTACAATCTTCACAGCACACAGACCAGTTAAAGGATCCCCTGACAATGAGCTTAAACGGTTTGTAGTTAATAGTAATTAGGCACAGTAAACAAAAGGCGAAAAGGTGACTGACTGGAGACTGCTTTCAGTTTATAATAAAAGCTTTTTAATGGGCTCTGCATTAGTGTGCAAGAATGAATTAAAAAAGCCTATAAGAGAAATAGTCCATAAAAACAAAGGAAAGTAGTTGCACAAAGTACTAAACAGTTTCATTAAAGTAATAGGTCTTGTCTCCTCTGAAGGGGTATTCCCTATCTCTGTTCAAGCATCATTTTCACTTTTTTCACAGGCTGCATAGCTATAAAAATCCTCACACTTTATGGCACCTTTATTGTTTGTTGGTCAGGGGTCTCTATCTCCTTGATCAGTTAGTTTAATCCTCAGGGCAAGGGTTAATCCCAGTATGTCATCGCACTCTCTCACAGGCCCTGATGCTCAAAAAGCGCCGTTAAATACCGAGTGTGCCTATATATCTGTGGTTGAAATAACCGATTTTGAAACAGTGATCGATGCTCGAAGGAAATCGCATGCAAATGAGATGTGCGGAAACTCTGCAAGCAGCTAGGTAGAGAAAGTGCCTTTCATATGTGCAGAACAGTTTTGCAGTAAGCATCGATGTTCTGTGCATGCCCAGGAAAAAAAAAAGGTGACAACTACGTCATAGATGTACATCTAGTGATTTCACATGGAGTTTCCATAACAAATTTTTAACACTACTGGGACACAAGTGCATGTAATACACATACAGGGCACATTTCACATACGTGCAGATACTGTTAAAAAAGGCAAGCAGACTGCTCCACTGAGAAATTACCCTCATGCAACGACAGCTCCAGACCTGCCGGAAAATTTGAACGTTAAAGGTAGGCGCTCCTTTGTGTGCATTGCACAGAAACGTTGGTGCATCACACGGAATGTTCATTTTAATACTAATGAACCTGTTGTAATATATTTGTATAGGATTATTGGTAGTTGTTACTGCAAACGGTAAAAGCGACGCAAAATCCCTTTGTGCATTAGACGCTAAATAACATGCATGCTAGTCTGGCTACAACCAGTCTAAATCAAACGTTGCAAGTACAGTAAGCGTTGAGCATCGGGGCCTCAGTAGCAAACAGTTCCTCTATGCTCAAACTCCCTGGATGTTCACTCTCATTCCTCCTTGGCTCTAAATAAACTTATTTAAAAAAAAAAATTCAGGTTAAAGGAAATGTAGGTGGGGAGAATTGGTATCTTATGACAAAATTGGAACTGTAATTCACCATCATTTACTTAACAATCGGATTATGTTCTCCCTATATCGTATTGTTTAATTTTAATATGCAATACATGTTCAATATGTGATACCAGTTGTATATTTTCCCTTTTTTACTTGACTGTTCATTTAGAATTCATGTTCTATATATATTACCAATTGTATATGTATTCTGAAATGACATAAGTCATGATGGAAAATTGTAAGCCACATTGAGCCTGCAAATAGGTGGGAAAATGTGGGATACAAATGCAACAAATAAAAATTGTGTGAATTATCACAGCAATGTTTAACGAATGAGGATGTCATCTAAAAAGCACAACAGCAAGTGAAATTTTCAAAGCCATTATGCTGGTAATTAGCAACATCTGCAGGTCAACTGGCTTTCTGAAAACCATTTTTCCTCCATATGACTGAAAGAAGGTGTGGTATTCTACACTGGACACACTTTGAACAGCTTTAACAGAGCCATTCCTAGGGGTATTTCAATCAGGATTGAAAAAATATACATTTATTCATTTTATTTACTTGAAAATGTTTAGGGCCTGACAGTCAAAATGATTTAAAAGGCCAAGAGAGACTTAACTGGATAATGCTGCTGAAAATGCCTGGTTAGCACTCAAGCAGAAACCAGCTACTTTGGGGCTGTTCTGGGGTTAGAGTTGGCCCTTAACCAGTTAAATACAATATTTGGTGCTTAACCAGTTAAAATGAGCAGCATAAATAGGACTGCTTAAAAGGCAGTCCTATCTTTATGTGGTTCTTTATAGCCGGTTAAGTGCCAAATACTGAATTCAGGGGTTCTTTTACTAACCTGCGGAAAAGGGGGCCTGTGCTAGCATTAGCGTGTGTTTTTGATGCATTCTGAGGTCCCTTTTTATCGCAGCGGGTAAAAGGCTGTCTTTTTCTGAAGAAAAGAAATGGCTGTGCGGTAAGTGAAACACTTACCTTACGGCCATTTCAGGAGGGGAGCCCTTACCGCAACCCATTGAGATGGCAGTAAGGGCTTGCGCGGTGCTTCCCAGTTACCACTGGTTATGTTCCAGTGCTTCAAAAATAGGACATATTTTTGAAGTGCTGAAAATGGCATGCGCTAGGGGCAGGAACTACTGCTATCTCCTTCGGTAGCCTGGCAGTAGTTCCAGATTGGCTTGCGGTAAGCCCATGGTGGGCTTGGGGAAAATCCACTACTTATTTCTGGGATAAGCAGTATAAAATGTTTTGTACTTTTTTGGGATTTTGCCAGGTATTTGTGACCTGGATTGGCCACTGTTGGAAACAGGATGCTGGGCTTGATGGACCTTTGTGGAGGAGTAGCCTAGTGGTTAGTGCAGTGGACTTTGATCCTGGGGAACTGAGTTCAATTCCCACTGCAGCTCCTTGTGACTCTGGGCAAGTCACTTAACCCTCCATTGCCCCTAGTACAAAATAAGTACCTGAATATATGTAAACCGCTTTGAGTGTAGTTGCAAAAACCTCAGAAAGGCGGTATATCAAGTCCCATTTACCTTTCCCCTTTGGTCTGTCCTAGTGTGGCAATACTTATGTACTTAGTAAAAGGGCCCCTTAACTGGCTGTAATTTGGCCAGCTCTTTATAATTGGAAATTCAGTGCCTGATGTCGGTGCCAGGCAAAATGGTTGAGACTATTATAAATAACAAAATTACAGACCATATTCAAAAGCATGAATTAATAAGACAAAGCCAACATGAATTTAGTGAAGGGAAAGCTTGCCTTACCAATCTACTACATTTCTTTGAAAGGGCGAACAAACGTGGATAATGGTGAGCCGGTTGATATTGTGTATCTGGATTTTCAAAAGGCATTTGACAAAGTACCTCATGAAAGACTCCAGAGGAAATTGGAGAGTCATGGGATAGGAGTGAGTGTCCTATTGTGGATTAAAAACTGGTTAAAGGATAGAAAACAGAGAGTAAGGTTAAATGGTCAGTATTCTCAATGGAGAAGGGTAGTTAGTGGGGTTCCCCAGGGGTCTGTGCTGAGACCGCTGCTGTTTAACATATTTATAAATGATCTAGAGATGGGAGTAACTAGTGAGGTAATTAAATTTGCTGATGACACAAAGTTATTCAAAGTTGTTAAATCACAAGAGGATTGTGAATAATTACAAGAGGACCTTACGAGACGGGACATCCAAATGGCAGATGATGTTTAATGTGAGCAAGTGCAAAGTGATACATGTGGGAAAGAGGAACCCATACTATAGCTACATAATGCAAGGTTCTACATTAGAAGTCACCAATTTAGCGGCGGCTAAGACAGCAAATAGAATGTTAGGTATTATTAGGAAAGGAATGGAAAAAAATGAGAGTGTTATAATGGCTTTGTATCGCTCCATGGTAAAACCGTACCTCGAATATTATGTGAAATTCTGGTCACTGCATCTCAAAAAAGATATAGCGGAATTAGAAAAGGTATGGAGAAGGGCAATGGAAATGATAAAGGGGATAGGATGACTTCCCAATGAGGAAAGATTAACAAGGCTAGGGCTGTTCACCTTGGAGCAGAGACAGCTGAGGGGAGATATGATAGAGGTCCATAAAATACTGAGTGGAGTCGAACAGGTAGACATGAATCACTTGTTTACTCTTTCCACAAATACAAGAACTAGGGGTCATGCAATGAAGCTACAAAGTAGTAAATTTTAAACAAATGGGAGAAAATATTTCTTTTCTCAATATGTAATAGAACTCTGGAATTCGTTGCTAGAGAATGTGGTAAAAGCAGTTAGCTTATTGGGGTTTAAAAAAGGTTTGGATAGCTTCCTAAAACAAAAGTCTATAAGCTATTATTAAGATGTGGAAAATCCAGTGCTTATTTCTAGGATAAGCAGCATAAAATGTATTGTACTGTTTTGGGATCTTGCCAAGTACTTATGACCTGGATTGGCCACTTTTGGAAATAGGATGCTGGACTTGATGGACCTTCGGTCTGTCCCAATATGGCAACGCTGAACTTTATATATCTTCATAGTAGTGACTCCCACAAACACATGTAATGATTATCAGATAGGGAGCGTCTTCCTTCCAGTACGGGACTGCTGGGCAAAGATCCTGTTTAAAATACAGAATATGGCAATGTTGCTAGACTTTATAGAAACATGTGGCTAAGAGCCAGTATTCTGTTTCAAAGGGGAGCAATTTTGAAATGGAAGATTTTGACCTCACTCCCCCCCTACCCGTTCATGTCCCTCCCCATTTTGCCCATGATCCCCCACCCACTCCACCCCTCTCTCTAATACGTCTCCTCTTAAAAGCTTTAGATCTGGCAGCCCACACTTCCTGCTTATTAATCTTACACTAGGACGTGTCAGTTATGTGATTTGAAGCTGGTAATGGTTGTGTATAGGCAAAGAAAACACTGACTGATTGCTCCTGAGTCTTCTGTGTTTCATGGGAGTTTCCTGATTTTGGGTGGGAGATGGCCCTCCAAATGTGAGTCTTCTGCTCAGTGTGGAAGTCTTTGCAGAGAGAGCACATGCTTTCTAGCATATTGTTCATTCTTATAATGGCTTCTTTCCCATCGTTCCATATTTTATAAGCTGTGTCTCTAAGGGCCACCTTGTCACCCAAAATAAAAATGCTCAAGACTAGTGTTCTTCATATCCTGTAGAGTCACCACACAAACAAAAGCCCATCTTGATTTAAACAAGGTGTCTAGCAGTGGAAGGACTGGGTGTGCTATTCCTGAGGTGATGGTCTCGATTTGAATATTTTTATTTGATGTTAAGACAGGTTGCCTACTCTGGCCAGTCCAGGGACCTCTTCTGCGTCCTGCCTCCTGATGTAACTTACTGTTTCCTTGTAGGCAGGACGCAACAGAGACAGCCTGTATTAATCATTGTCCGCCACAGCCCTTGAGCAACAACACAAACACTGCTGTCCAGCTGACACCAACTGGCGCCTATTTTATAAAAGTCTGCTCCCCCCTGAGATCAAAACCTGGCTATGCCTCTGGTCTCTAGCAACCTTCCATTTCCCTCTCCTTCCCTTTCTCATGTACCTGCTGCCTTTCCTCCTTTTCCTCAGCATCTGCCCCACCTTTCTTCTTCCCCAGCATCCATTTCCTTTGCATCTTCCTCACTTTGCATACATGCCTTTCTCCGCCTCCATTTTTCTGCATCCATTCTGCCTGCATCTTCCCCCCTTCGTGTGCAGCTCTCCTTCATCTGACCTAGGTGGTGGAGTCTTTTCTTCGCCTGCTGAGAATGTACTGTACTGTCTGTGCCAACACCACAAGCATTTCTTAAACTCTTGGGCTGCTATTTCCTAGCTGCTGAGCTCAGAGTATGAGATCAACATCCAGAAGTGCTGAGCTGTGATGTTTGAAAATGCTTGTAGTGCTGGCAGAGAAACTTTAGGGCAATCTGCCAGTGGAGAAATAGGCTCCTGTCACTCATTGGGCTAAATTGGAAGGAACAAAGACTGAGGCCTCTTTTCTGTTCTGGACTCCATTAGGCCTGGTAATGCTTGGTGGCATAGCTTGTATCGTATAGTATTTTAAAGGGATGCTGTATGGCCACCTTACAGGGAACTCCATGTTTTATTTATTTTCATAAACTTCAGAGTGTGTGCAGTCTTTTGATGGGGTGCCAGAGAAGCGATGGCAGAGAAAGAAGTAATTTACAATAATCCAATGTACTTGTCAATAAGAACTGAGCCACAGTGACCGATGCTTTCTCATCTAAATAAGGTTTCAACTGATGGATACTTTTTAATTTTAGGAAAGCATATTTGGTCACATTCAAAATTTACTCTTGTCCTGTACTTTCCTTTTCCAAAATGACCCCTAAAGATCTGACTTTACCCATTGGATAATCACCTGGTTCATCCTAGGCTGACAAAAGTGATGCTGAGTGCTCTCTGACTAGATACATATATGTAGCCCCGTGGTTTGTTGTGGTCTGTCATTGAATAGGCATTCTTAGTGGGGAGACCTGGGGTATATACCTGATAGGAGGTAGTGCTGTCCTGATCAGGTCTACCATTCCTGGTATACAGGATTCTGGGATGGGATCAGTTAAACTGCAATCATTCACTCTGCCACTTCTACCTCCAGTGACTCACAGATCATCCCAGGTTTTCTTCTGAACCATTGGAATTTACCTAGAGTCTTTAAATAACAGAACAGGTGGAAAACATATGGGACCTATATTCAGTAGGACATCCAGGTAAGAACTGCTCCTACCTAGATAGGTTCTACTGACAGAGTCATAAATGGATTTTCAGTGTCACTGACATGGAAAATGCCGTTGAAAACTCAGGCAGTCACAGACCACCTGAACATTATCTGGGCAGTGCCACAGATTACACAGTTAGCTTCAGTATTGAGTATGGTAAGCGGGTAATATCTGGATACATTTAGGACAGCAAAAAGGCCATCCTGACTAGAGCCTGACTGAACCCAGGACCTTCAGTTTCTGCCGAAACCGAATCTGCAGCCAAAGTTGACCACTCGGTTTTGGCAGAAACCGAAACTGTAGAAACTGCCCCCTACTCCATCCTCCCAACCATAAACCCCCCCCTCTCCCAGCGGTGACCCCCCCATTATGACTCTCCCGCACCTACCCTTTTCACCCGACCACCCATAGGACCTCCCTGGGCCTACCTTAGTGAAACCCTGGTGATCTAGTGGCGTCTTCGGGGGCAGAAACAAACCCCACAAGTTGCTGCCCTGTGCTTCTGCTCTCTTGAAGTAGCCCTTGTGGTCTAATGGCCTCTTCAGGGGCAGGAATGGTCTCCACTTGTTCCTACCCCATGTGCTGTTACAATCCAAATGGCTATTGAGACTTCCTGTGAGAGGTCCTGGCAGCCATTTTCTGATTGGAACCAGCATAGACAGAGGACTCAGTCCTGCCCGTGTTGGTTCCAATTGACTGGATTTGTTCCTGCCCCCAAAGAGGCCACTAGACCACCAGGGCTTCACTAAGGTAGGCTCGGGAAGGGCCTGTGGGTAGTTGGATAGGAAGGGGCAGTTCGGAAGAGTGATCATGGGGGGGGGGGGGGGGGGAGGAAAGAAGTTTGGTTTCAGCTGAAATTGCTCAGGCATTTTTGTCAAAAACCCGAACCCAGATTTTGGGTTGGTTTCGGTGCTGAATCTGAAATGGAAACAGAAATTTGGTCGGCTTCTAATCCTAACTTTATCCTGTTGTTATCTAGATACCAGTCTCAATATCTCTGGTACTTGGATAAGAGCTGACAGCCACTGAATTACTGAATAAATATTTGCTGCTGGTATCTAGGAATGGCTCAGTGTTGAATATCCAGGTATAAAAAGCCCACAGCAGCCAGTGTTTAAAACAGTGCAAGGGGCTGAATATTGCCTCCTACATTTTTTTCAGAGAAGGATTTAATATGTTATAGGCAGGACCATAGAGTGGTGGACAGAAGTGCTTTCTCTAATAGAGATCATAGAGCACAGTTCTAAAGCAAGTGGAATCAGGCTTCTGGTTACCTCAGATATTTGGTGCACTAGGCAATTGCCTTTCTTGATGTTTATGTACAAATATTTTACAATTTATCCACCTACTTGTTACCGACCACTAATATTTTGTATCAGTTGATGGTCTTTTGGCTTGGTTCATTATTTATATTGCTTTATGATATGCCTTACCACTGATTTTGTTTTTAGGCAATAAATTATTACGTAGGAAAAATATTGCAAAACAGTAACATTTAGGACTGTAGTTATCAAGGTTGGCTACCGTTAAGATGTGTTATTTTACCACTAACTCATTCTGTTTTAGTACAGGTTTATGCAATGAGTCCTAGTTCCTAAGAACTGGGGTTAACTGTAAAATAGCACATCTTGATGATAGGCTACATTGATAATTTCCCTCCTTTACTGTCATTGCTGAATACACAGCCTCTGAGGCACAGTTATCAACATGAGCTGTCATTAAGACATGTTATTTTACCTCTACCTCATGATATTTAACACAAGCCTCATTTTATGCATTGAGACTTAGTTATTAGGAACTAGGGCTAATAGTGAAATAGCACATCTTAACTGTAGCCCATGTTGATAATTTCCCTCCTTAGAAAGTATGCACTGTCATAAAAGGAAGTACCACAATAATGCTGAATATTATTTCACACCATTTTGAAAAATATCAAGTCCAAATAAATATATAGAGCAATTCTCTGATCAGGTAAATTTGCGTCTGAAAGTCACCTACTGTCTCCCATTTTATTTAATATCTACTTCAAGCCTCTGGTTTTGTCTTCCATGACTGCCCCTTTTACCCCTCAGTCATCTACCGGTCCAACTGATGCTTTTACATAAGTACATAAGTATTGCCATACTGGGAAAGAAAAAAAGGTCCATCAAGCCCAGCATCCCGTTTCCAATCCAGGTCACAAGTACCTGGCAAAATCCCCCAAAAGTACAAAACATTCTATACTGCTTATCCCAGAAATAGTGGATTTTCCCCAAGTCCATTTAATAATGGTCTATGGACTTTTTCTTTAGGAAGCTGTCCAAACCTTTTTTTAAACTCCACTAAGCTAACTGCCTTTACCACAATCTCTGGCAACGAATTCCAGAGTTTAATTACACGTTGAGTGAAGAAACATTTTCTAAGATTCATTTTAAATTTACTACATTGTAGCTTCATCACATGCCCCCTAGTCCTAGTATTTTTGGAAAGCATAAATAGATGCTTCATATCTACCCGTTCCACTCCACTCATTATTTTATAGACCCCTCATATCTCCCCTCAGCCGCCTTTTCTCCAAGCTGAAGAGCCCTAGCCGCTTTAGCCTTTCCTCATAGGGAAGTCGTCCCATCCCCTTTATCATTTTCGTCGCCCTTCTCTGCACCTTTTCTAATTCCACTATATCTTTTTTGAGATACGGTGACCAGAATTGAACACAATATTCAAGGGGCGGTCGCACCATGGAGCGATACAAAGGCATTATAACATCCTCATTTTTGTTTTCCATTCCTTTCCTAATAATACCTAACATTCTTTTAATATTAATATATTTTAATATTCCAAAATTCCTGACTTGTGTGATTTTAGGGGGAGTTCGTACTTCCCTACAGGTATTTTGAAGTCATGGTATTTGTCCACTTGTGTTAGGTACAAAAATAATCTCTGTTTTGCTTGGGTTCAGGCAGAGTTTGTTGTTTTTTTGCTCATTCCTGAGTTGTGGTTAGACAGGCAGTTTATTCAAAACTGTGGGTCGATCTGGTTCAGTAGGTATGAGTAGTTGTACATCATCAGTTTAGATATAGAATTATATGTCTTTCTATAGGTTTCAGCTGACAGGAAAGCAACAACCCACCACAAAAAATATAAATATAATTATGATTATCAAGATGTGTTTAAAAAAAAGTATTTCCATCAATGATTCTGACCTTCCAAGTCCCTATTTCAGCAAATAAAACTAAAGTTAAAAACAAGCAACTATCCTGCTCACAAATATCTAGGCACAAAATCAGAATTAGTTAAATAAGAACCAGAATGCCACTCTGGTACTACTGTTAATAATGAGCCAAGAATAAATTACAGTAAAAATGTTTTCTGCTGATTCAGAAGCAATGCAAAGGAGTAGCCTAGTGGTTAGTGCAGTGACATTTGCTACTAGAGAACTGGGTTGAATTCCTACTGCAGCTCCTTGTGACTCTGGGCAAGTCACTTAACCCTCCATTGCCCCAAGTCCAAAATAAGTACCTGTATATAATATATAAACTGCTTTGATTGTAACCACAGAAAGGCAGTATATCAAGTCCCATTCCCTTTAACAAAATATTCCTATTTTAACAAAACTATCTACTATAATAAAACGCAGCCTCAACGTTCTGAGGACACTGACGTCACTGAAGTCACTCACACACCGGTTCGTGGTTTCATGGTGGTAAAACCACAACATCTTCATGCCCCGCCCTTGCGTCACACGTGATGACGTCAAGGGAGGAACACGAAAACAAATTAACGCACGGGGAGCAGTAGGGAAACACGCTCCGCATGTTTCCCTACTCCTCCCCTTCCAACAAATCCCAGCCGCCGCCGCCGTGCACATGAACCCAGCCCCTTTCGCCACATAGCCTCGCCCCTTACAACTTACTGCCCCGCCCACGGTAGCACACGCTTAACCTCACCAACCTCCCTCCCCCCCTGTCACCTCCCCTCCCCTTACGCGTGTCTCCCTGGTGGTCTAGAGGTACCTGTTCCGTCGGCCCAGGAAAGAAAGAGCCCCCTCTTTCCTCCCGTAGTGGTGGCTTCCTTGCTGCATCGTGTGGGAGTCCGGCTCTCGGCGTTTGAAAATGGCCACCGAGAATTCAAGCTGCCTCGCGAGACTTCAACTCTCGGCGGCCATTTTGAACCGCCGAGAGCCGGACTCCCACACCATTGTTGCCAGGGTTGCGGTCTTCCTGCAACACTGGGCGGGTTTTCTGCGAGCAGCTGCGGAAAATTTTCGGCGGCTGCAGGGTGCGGGTTTGGGCTTTTTTCCTGTGGCCGCTGTGCGCTTTTTTCCGGGGCTTCTATTGGTCCAATTTGGTCCAATAGAAGCTTTCCTGGGGCTTCTATTGGTCCGATGTGGTCCAATAGAAGTTTTTCAGGGGCGTGGTTGACGTCAGGGGTGGGGTTAACGACGCCAGTGGTGACATCATGGGGCGGGGTTAATGACGTGGAAGGCGGGGCTGGTGACGTGGGAGGCGGGGTTGGTGACGTGGGAGGCGGGGTTTGACTTTGGGCCTTTTTTGGGCGGGTTTAGGGCTGATTTTGGGCTGGGAAAATTTTTCCCATCTGGCAACCCTGTCCCACACGATGCAAGCTACCACCACCGCTATGGGCAGGAAAGAGGGGGCTCTTTCTTTCCTGCCCCGACCGAACAGGTACCGTAAGGGGAGGGGAAGGGAGTCCCGTGCCCGCTAGCACCCGTTTCATCGGTGCCAGAAACGGGCCATTTTTACTAGTCCATTCATAAAAGCTAGGTGATCAACAGGAACTAAAAAACATTCAAAACTCTAAAAATACCTTTTCTGTAGTGTCTGTCACACAGCAAAATATATCATAGCAGAGTAACAGTAGAGATCTTCATGAGTAAGCAGTACTACTACTTTTAAACAGGTAATACTTCATAAAGCTCCAGGTTAAAGCTTTGTGAGAAAAACCACTAGCCTACTCATGAATGCCTAACCACCAAACCACAACTGGTTAAATAAGAACTACATCACCACTGTGTTACTGTGGCTATACACAAGCCAGGAATAAATAAGAGTAAAAATACATCAGAGTTTGGAGGTGATGTCACCGCCAATGATGGCCGCTTAAGCCAGATGCTCCTCGCTTCCTGAGCTTTTTCGCCATTGCATTTTTTTCTAGTGAAAAAGGTGCCGGCACACAAATTCCAGGCCACCCTTCAGGGGTGAGGTGATCACTGAGGGACCCACCCCACAATAGCCAGGCCCCCTGCAATCAGTCACAGAATCTATAACAAGGCAGAATTGGTGTTTACAGCTTGAGCTCTTTCATTAAAACTTGAGGACCATGGGTCAATTTTAGCAGACAATGGAAAAGGTGCCGTTACTCAGTTCCCCAAGTAACCCCTCAAAAAAAGCCCTGTTTATCGCTGATTGTTAGCAGCCATCCGGAGTTGTGGGATTGTTTACAGCACCTCAGAGGATTGCCAAATTGCAGCTATATCCTTCTCTGTGGCTCTTAAGTCTTGGGGGATAAACTTTTCCCAGTTTTTGTACTCAGTGGTGGTGCAAGCTCCACTTATGGAGTTGGGCAAGATGGCAGATGATGGCATGGGCGGACACTATGAGGCAACTCAGATTGGTGTAGTTGGATTGCAGATGGATATGCAAGAGACAGCGGGTGATATTCGTGAGTGGCTGCATGAAATTAAGACTGATCTTAAAGCTGTGCGTGCTGAGCTGACCACTTTAGGATCTGATCTGTGGAGAGATCTGGTTGAGTTGGGCAGACGCATTGGAGGCCGTATCTTGCGAAGGATGTTAAAAAAATGGAAGCGGTGCAAAGAAAAGCTACGAGGATGGTATGGGATTTACGTTCCAAGACGTATGAAGAGAGGCTTGCTGACCTGAACATGTACACCCTGGAGGAAAGGAGGAACAGGGGTGATATGATACAGACGTTCAAATATTTGAAAGGTATTAATCCGCAAACGAATCTTTTCCGGAGATGGGAAGGCGGTAGAACGAGAGGACATGAAATGAGATTGAAGGGGGGCAGACTCAGGAAAGATGTCAGGAAGTATTTTTTCACGGAGAGGGTGGTGGACGCTTGGAATGCCCTCCCGCGGGAGGTGGTGGAGATGAAAACGGTAACGGAGTTCAAACATGCGTGGGATATGCATAGAGGAATCCTGTGCAGAAGGAATGGATCCTCAGAAGCTTAGCTGAAATTGGGTGGTGGAGCAGTTGGGGGGAAGAGGGGGTGGTGGTTGGGAGGCGAGGATAGGGGAGGGCAGACTTATACGGTCTGTAACAGAGCCAGTGATGGGAGGCGGGACTGGTGGTTGTGAGGCGGGAAATACTGCTGGGCTGACTTATATGGTCTGTGCCCTGAAAAGGACAGGTACAAATTCAAGGTAAGGTATACACATATGAGTTTGTCATGGGCAGACTGGATGGACCATGCAGGTCTTTTTCTGCCGTCATCTACTATGTTACTATGTTACTATGAGCAGTCAGATCAGCGTCTCAAAGACCATTCAGAGGCCAACACCCTCATGGACAAACAATTGGGGGACCTGAAAACAGCTAATACAGATTTTGCACTTAAAACTGAAGACCTAGAGAACAGGTCCCATCTTTGGCACCAGAATATATGGATTGTGAGTCGGTGGCACAGCGTGTGGCCAGCTGCCTTCTCTCTGAGTGGGGGGGGGGGGGGGGGGGGGAGCAATAATTCCGGTGGAGCAGATTGAGATAGAACGCACTGGTCCTTGGGGAAGGCCAGGAACAATATAGCCAGAGATATAGTGGCATGCTTTCAGAGTTAAAAAGTGCAAGAGGCAGTCCTCAGGGCTGCCCGAGGAAAAGAAGATTTTGTGTGGGATACATATCATCTGACATTATACAGGATTTAGTTGCATCTACTCTGAAACATTGCGGTGAACTCTGTTTTCTCACGGAACAGCTAGGAAGGAAGGAGTGCGATATCGGTGGAAGTGCCCCTTTGCTCTGTTTTTTTCTTGCGAAGGCAGCTGCATCACATACAGTCTCCAGTAGAAGCCTCTCAGCTTTGCCCGTGTCCTGATTCAGATCATGTGGAGGAGGAGATACAGCCGGTGGTCCACAAGATTTAGGATTGTCCTAAGTGGCAAAGGGTATCCAATGCTAAAAGCCGCCGTTTGCAGCATCAAGCTTCTCTGACAAGCCTGGCAGAGGTTCCACCTCGCTGCCTGTTGACTACTGCTTCCAGGATTAGTTTTTTTCCATGCAAGATCCAGAGGGGCTCTGTGGACTTAAAGGGATCGTGAGCAGAAAATGATATCTGGATGCCCAGCATTTTTTTTTCTGTGTTATGCACTGTTATTTTTTTCTAACTTTTCTGGCAAGATGCAATGACTGATTAAGTACTGCTCAAGTATTGTGGGATTGAATAGAGCGTTTGCAATATTTTTAGTTTTTCTGCATGTTTCCACTGTAGTTGAGCATTACTGCACAGTAGTTTATTTCATGCTGTTAGCGGGGTTTATACAGGCGTGCGTCAGTGTGCATGGCTGCTTTATTAAAATGTGCCTTATATTGTGTGCTCTTGTGAGAGGGCTTTGGGGGGGGGGGCGGGGTTTCATTTCTTCCATGATGAACAGTACTATACCCGGAGGGAGGAGTATAGGGGGTTTGGGAAGGAGGAGTTGGGGTTTGGGGAGCTGTCATTCGTGAGGTGGGGGGAGGTGGAAGGGAGTATGGACTGGGTTTACCGTGTTATTGGAGTCTTGTGTATGCTAGCTGGGGAGTGATGTTGGGTTTGGATATGCAGCAGTTTCTTTTCTGGTTTTTTTTTTTTTTTTTAGTTATTTCAAGATAGTATCCTTGAATGTCAAAGGGTTTAATTTGCCTTATAAGAGACAATGTCTTTTTAAAGAGTTATCTAGGATTTCTGCATCTATATGCTTTTTGCAGGAGACCCATTTATTAAAACGCCACCATGGACTTCTGCACCACAGGTAATATCCGCTGCAATTTTTTTGCTTCCCATTCCTCTGCTAAAAAGCAAGGGGTAGGTATTTTGATTTCTGGATCTCTCTAACCTATAGTAAAGCATGTGTTTTCAGATCCAAATGGCCGTTATTTAGCTGTCCAAATAGAGCTCCAGGGTGATATTTATAATCTGGTCACCATCTATGCTCCTAATGAAGCCCAACGGGCTTTTTATTTGGACCTAGTGTCAGACTGTGAGCCCTTGTGCCTTGATCCCACACCTTAGCTGAGTCCAACGTCGGTGTCGGAAGGCGGCCGGACAACCCCAAATCTTTGCCTGGGAAGGCCGCCGTTCCCTGGAAGTTGAGCCTCCAGGTGCCGGCGGTCTACAGGTCTTCTGGAACCACACGAGGTTGTCGCCCAGGAAAGACACGGGTGGAAAACAGAAACAGACCCTCCTAAGCCTGATCCTCGTCCGTTTCAGACGGAACTGCGGGATGACCTAGCCGGGAGGAGCGTTGAACAGGTGAGGGATGTGACACCTTGAGAGGTATCTGCTTCAATGGCCTGATGGACTTTGTGTTTGGGGGGGTGATTTTAATGTAACGCTTCACCCTAAATTAGACTCTTCCACACAACTCATATATAAGCAAGTTGATAGGCTTTGCATGACCTGTTAGCGCACTTGAGGCTGGTAGATGTGTGGAGGCATTTTCATGGAACACATAAGCAATCTACTTATTATTCTGCTTCCCATGTTTCTTTTTCACATAAAGATTATTTTTTCCTTGATAAGGGCTTTCTTTCTAATATGGAAAAGGTAGAAATTGAAAATATAGTATGGTCTGAGCATGCTCCGCTCTGATTAGCATATAAAGCACAGAGCCCGGATCCGAAACTTCAGTTTTGGAGACTGATTGAGTTTCTACTAGATGAGGACCGGGTAATCCAGAATCTTAATCAAGAAATACCTTTTGTTCCTTGCTGAGAATTCCACACCAGAAATTTCTCTGGGTACTTTATGGGACAGTTTTAAGGCGTTTGTTAGAGGCCGACTGATTATGTGGGCCAGTAAGCTGAAAAAGGATCACAACAGGCAAGATAAGAACCTACGATGGTGTCTTTCCATCAGTGTGCCTAGTCCCCCACTCCTGTTTTGATGCACCAGATTGAGGCGGTGTGCCACTCATTGCAAGCTCTTTGGGCAGGCGAGGTGGTGCACCATATGAATATGGTGAGGCAAGTGTTCTATGAAGAGGGCAACAAGGCTAGTAAATTGTTGGCCTCTCAACTGAAGCAGCAGCGGGTGCAGTCGCAGGTCGTGTCTGTTCGCGATAGTGATGGCAGGGAGCATTTTAAACCTGAGGATTTGAGGGATTGTTTTGTACGCTTCTACCAAGCCTTATACTCTTCCGAAACGCAAGCAGTAACCTCTGATATGCAACGGTACTTGCTGGGGGTCACCCTACCATGTCTTACAGATAATCAGGTGAATAGTGCAAGTGGGTCCCTGAAGCCGGAAAAGCCAGAAAAGCATGTGCAGGATAATCAGCCATGCTGAGCATTTATTCAGAAGGAATTTTGGGTCAACATTAAAAAATTGAAAAGCATGTGCCCAAAATGTATGCCATGATTAAGTGCAATTAGTCATGTAATTACAATTTTTAATCACACTATTAACTACAATTAAAGTTTTTAATCATTGTCTACCCCTACTATAAAGGGAACTTAATTTTACACTTAACCCTTCATTGCCCCAAGTACAAAAAAAGGCCTCTTTTACCAAACCATGTTAGCGATTTACGGCCCATTCATTTTCAGTGGGCTTTGTCGGCAGAGAAAAGTGCCTATATATAATATGTAAACTTCTTGGTTGTACCACAGAAATGCAGTATTTCAAAACAGAAAAATGTCCAAAAAGTGGCAGATGGATATTTTTCTTGCAAAAATGTCCAAATAGCTATTTTTAAAACACATTTTTAAGATGTTTTTCTATGCAATTAATCTGCAGTGCATCAAAATCACAAGGGGACATGTCGGGGTGGGATTTGGGTGTTTCCACAACTTGGACATTTTTCTGCCATAATGGAACAAAGCAAAAATATCCAGGACTAAAAGTTGGACCAATCATGACTAAGGGCTCTGTTTACTATGGTGTGCTAACATTTTTAGCACATGCACAAAATTAGCGCACGCTAACTGTGTAGGCACCCATAGGAATATTGTGGATGCCTACACAGTTAGCACACGTTAATGGTTAGCGTGCGCCAAAAGCACTAACGCGCCTCTAGTGCAGCTTGGTAAACGGGGCCCTTAGTCATAAAAAGATGCCCTAAATGAACAAATGACCACCGGAGGGATTAAGGCATGACCCCTCTTACTCTCCCAGTGGTCACTGACCCCCCTCCCATCCCCCAAAGATGTGAAAGAAATAGTACATACCAGCCTCTATGACAGTGTCAGATGTTATGGCCGGTCCTATTAGAGCAGCAAGCAGGTCCCTGGAGTAGCCTAGTAGTCACTACAGTGGACTGTAGAGAAGGGGACCCAGGCCGATATTGCACTCTTACTGTTACACTTGTGGTGGAAAGTGTGAGCCCTCCAAAACCTACCAAAAACCTACTGTACGTAAATATAGGTGATACCTGCAGGCATAAGGGCTCTTGTAGTGGTGTACAGTAGGTTTTTGGTAGGTTTTGGAGGGCTCCCCAAACAATATAAGGGGATAACAGTAAGGTGTGTACCTGGGAACCTTCCCCTAGGGTGCCCCACTGCTCTTCTGGGATGTCTTTGTGGCTAGTCTACTAAGAATGCTGGCCCTCGGTACATACCAATCGTTTGTTTTCGTGCATTTTTCCCTTGGTCTTTTTTTTTTCCAAAAATGGTCACAAAAGAAAAACACACTGATTACAAAACAGCTAAAAATGTCTGGGAAATTGCCATTTTTGAAGCAAAAAGATGTTTTTCAGGTTCAAAAATGGCCATGTTCACCACTTGATTTTTGGACATTTAAAATTGGATTTAGATGTCATATTGAAAATGCCCCTTTACATGTATGACCCTTACCCGAGATGTAATGGTAAGAATTTGTTAGAACTCTTGTTACAGTTCTAACAAAAATGTTAGAGTACATTTTTATTTAACTTAATTTGTTTTTGAATTAGGAACAAAAATACAGAGCTTTAATAGTATATTAAATTTTAACTGCCAGACCTTTGAACATTCTTCTAATTTTTGGAGATCTGTTCTCATGGTTTCTACTCCCTCTGGGGTAACCACTCTATTGGCTACCTTTGTCATGTCATCTGCAAAAAGGCAAACCTTTCCTTCTAACCCTTCAACAAGGTCTCTCACAAATATATAAATTGACCCCAGCACCAACCCCTGAGGCACTTCACTACTCACTTTCCTTTCCTCTGAGCGGATTCCATTTACCACCACCCTCTGCCTCCTGTCAGTCAACCAGTTTCCAATCCAATTCACCACTTTGGGTCTTAAGTTCAGCCTTTCAGTTTATTCAGGTGTCTTCTGTGAGGAACCATATTAAAGACTTAGCTGAAATCCAAATAGATTTCATCTAGCGAAAGTCCTTCATCTAGTTCAATCATCAATCAGATTCATTTGGCAGGATTTTCCTTTGGTAAAGCCATGTTGTCTCAGATCCAGCAACCCATTGGGATTCTAGAAAGTTAACTATCTTGTCCTTCAGCAGGGACTCCATTTTTTTCCCTACCACTGACATAAGGCTTACCAGCCTGTAGTTTCCCATTTCTTCCCTTTCCCCGCTTTTGTGAAGAGGGACCACATCTGCTCATTGCCAATCCTGAAGAACCTGTTCTGACTCATTGCCAACTAGGAAGACTGCTGATCTACAGGGCGTACTCCAAAGAGTGGATTGCAGTACCACCCAGAGAAATTTTACCTAACTAGTTTCTGACACAAAAATGTGTCATGCAAGCATCCCAGTGGTGTGTGGGAGAGGAAACCATAACCCCAACCAACCAAAAAGAGAAGGCAAAAGTGCAAGAGGTCAAACACCTACATAACAGTACTTAAAAGATCACCTCATTGTCACACCAAAACTACCCATAGCATCCCCAGACCACCCTTGGGAACTATAGGACTGGTGAATGTCAGATCAGCTGCAAAGAAATCCTCGGTGATCCATGATGCCATAAATGAACAGCATCTTGACATCCTAAGAACAAGTGAAACCTGGCTAGATGAAAGTGGGGGTTTACCACTGGCTGAACTATGCCCAACAGGTTTCAACATCCAACATCAACCAAGACCTGGAAGACAGGGTGGAGGGGTAGCAGTCTTGATTCTGGACACAATCAAACTGTGCAGAATATCCATCCCCAGCTACATGGATCAGAATCTCTTTTAATCCAACTTAAAGAGGAGAAACCAATCTGGCTGCTCATGGTTTACAGAGCACCTCGTAACAACACATTATCTGTGCAAGAACTACTAGACCTAATCACTCAAGTGACCCTGAATTATCCTAGGCTGGTGATCATGGGAGACTTCAATCTACACATCAAAACCCCAGATACCACCACAGCTGCCTTTCTGGACACGATGACAGCACTAGGATTTACACAGGTGATCAATTCTTCAACCCTCGAAAAGGGTCACATACTAGATCTGGTATTCTACAAAGGGGTGGATATCCCAGAATTCTGGGATAACAGTATTGAAATAACACCTCTATCATGGCCAGACCATTTTCTAATTAAATTCTCCCTAAGTGACCACCTGAAACAAATGGCACCTCCCAGAGTTTGGAAGGAGATCAGAGACAAAAAAAAAGCTGACCGTTGAGAATTTCCTAGAGGCCTTGGACTATTCACATGTAGATGAAAAGACAACACTGTCAGAACAAGTTGACATCTGGAATACACACTTAGCCAAGACCTTAGAGAAAACAGCACCACTAAAAAAGGTCTTATGCCCCACTCACAAACGCTCACCTTGGTTTTCTCCAGAACTTCGGATCCTTAAACGTGAAGGACGAAAACTGGAAAGGAGATGGCGCAAATCTCACCTGGTTGAAGACAAGCTAAACTGCAGGAAGCACATTGCAAAGTACCGCCAAGCCTTAGCAACCAAAAAACAGTATTTCTCACAATGCATGGCACAGGCTGCCAATTCAACCAAGCAGCTGTTCAGTATAGTAAACAGAACCAGCCTGTCCAGTCTAAACTGAACTGCAATGATTTTGCTACACACTTTGCCACCAAAATTAAAAGTCTCCATCAGGATTTACAGGCAATCCCACCCAGTGCCCAACCAGTCAACCAGGGGTGCACAAACTCGCCCCCTCCAAACAGAGACAGATGGAACACTTTTAACCTTGACAAAAGGAGAGCCTTGACAAAATCCTAAGAGACATTCGACCAGTTACCTGCTTCCTCGATCCCTGCCCATCAAAGATAGTTCAGCAGGCAAGTATGGGCCTTATAGAAGGTGCCACAAAAATTGTGAACACCTCTCTTTCTAAAGGGCAACTACCAACAGCATTAAAAAGAGCAGTGGTTCGCCCTCTGCTGAAGAAAAACAACCTTGACCAGGACAAACTTGAAAGTTACAGGCCATTATCCAACTTCCCGTTTCTAGGGAAACTCATAGAACAAACAGTCTGTGTTCAACTTAATGAATGGCTAGAAAAGAGTAACTGGCTAGATCCATGTCAATCTGGATTTAGACCCGGTTAGGGAACAGAAATGGTCCTCGTATCCCTGCTAGATGATCTTCATAGAAACCGAGACAAGGGATTTGCCTCAATGTTAGTACTGCTAGATTTGACACTGTGGATCATGATATCTTGCTAGCACGACTGACAGAAACAGGTATCAATGGAACAGTACTTGCCTGGTTCAGATCCTATCTATCAGACAGGCAACAATCCATAATGTTTGGCAACAACTCATCACCACCATGGACACTGACCTGCGGGGTACCAAAAGGATTGATACTGTCACCTATTCTGTTCAATATCTACCTCAAGCCACTAGCTGAGCTGATTCAGTCAATGGACTCTCAGTTCTACATCTATGCAGCTACTCATACCCATTGAACCTGACTTACCTACAGCCATGAATAAACTGATTACCTGTCTAACATCAATTCAAGAATGGGCTAAACACAACAAACTTTGCCTGAACCCAAGTAAAACCGAGCTTCTCTGGGTCCCTAACACAAGTGGATACATACCTGACATCAAAATCCCTTTTGGGAAGTATGAACTCCCCCTCAAATCACAAGTCAGGAACCTTGGAATACAGCAAGATTCAACACTGATTCCCCAAATCAAAGCAACCTTCAAGAGCTGCTTCTACTGTTTGCGACAGCTACGCTGCCTCTCTCCTTACATCGAGAAGGTAAATCTTATCCCAGTTGTGCATGCCATGGTAACATCAAGACTGGATTACTGCAATGCACTATACAATGGTCTGACTACAAAGGGCCTGCACCAGCTCCAGTTGATTCAGAATGCAGCAGCAAGACTCATAGAAGGTTTCAAGCAATGTGACCACATCACACCATTTTTGCAAAAACTTCATTGGCTACCAGTACAATACAGGGCTAAATTTAAAACTCTATGTCTGATCTTCAAGGCCCTGAAAGGAAATGGCCCTGAGTATCTAAAGAATAGGATGATCCTCCATACACCGCCAAGAACACTAAGGTCCTCCCAAGGACTTTCACTAACTACACCCTCTCCAAAAGACATTACACGATGTGATACCCACAAGCGAGCCTTCTCTGGAGTAGCCCCCACACTCTGGAATGCATTGCCTGAAAGGCTTCGCTTAACACAAGTCTATCTCTACTTCAGGAAGCAGGTGAAAGCTTGGCTCTTCAACCAAGCCTTTAATGGAAGAAGTAACTAACTTGTTAATCTCACACACACACACAAGGAGTGACTCGGACTGCACATACTGCAGTGGGACATGTTTATCCACTCCTCCATGTGCAACTTTCTTCAAATCAGTCACCTTACTTTCTAATTCTTCCTACTTGCTTACCCATCTATATGTTACAACTTTGCCTTACCCTTCACTACCAATTATAATATTCTATTACGTATTGTGTTGACATTGCTAGTATACCATGCCATACTTTGTATTGTTTTTGAATATTTTTACTGCTGTAATTGCCTATTGCTCATGTTTGATCTATTCTTACTGTACACCACCTTGAGTGAACTCCTTCAAAAAGGCGGTAAATAAATCCTAATAAATAAATAAATAAATAAATCCTTAAGAGGTCCTGCCAAGATTTCTCTGAGCTCCCTCAGTATCCTGGATGTATCCCATCTGGCCTCATACCTTTGTCCACTTTCAGATTTTCAAGTTGTTTATAAATGCTTTCTTCTGTGAACAGTGCAATATCCACTCCATTCCCAGATATATCCTTGACAGCCGACAGCGGTACTTCACCAGGATTTTGTTCCGTGAACACTGAAGAGAAGTATTTGTTTAGCACAATCACTTTATCCTCATCACTTTCCACATAGCTTTTCTCAGCACTTTCAGTCTTCCAATTCTATTCCTAGCTTTTCTTCTTTCTCCAATATATCTGAAAAAGGTCATATCACCTCTCTTTACGTTTAGCCATTTTTTTTTCTTCTGCCTGCACTTTTGCTAGCCTTATTTCCCTCTTCACTTCTTTCAGTTTATTCCAGTAATCTTTTCTGTGATCCTCTTGTTGCGTTTTTCTGTATTTCTTGTATCTCTTTTGCCATTATTTTTTCAGCCACTTGTTTAGAGAACCATTTCGGCTTCCTGTTTTTCTTGTTTTTATTTTCTTTGTATAAAGATCTGTTGCCATATATATAAGCAGCATTCGGCTTGGACCACTGTGCTTCCACTTCTCTAATACCTACCCCTGCCGTCAGCTCCTTTTTCAAGTATTCCCCCATTTTACCAAAATCTGCACGTCTGAAATCCAGTACTTTGAGTTTTGTGCTTCTGCACTTGACTTTCGCTCTTACATCAAACCATATCTTGTGATGGCCATTATTGCCTAGGTGGGCACTCACCAGGCCGTTGGAAACACTTCCTCCATTAGTGAGAACTAGATCCAGCATTGATCCTTCCCTCATGGGTTCGGTCACCATTTGTCTGATCAAAGCACTTTGACAGGCATCCGTGATCTCTCTGCTTCTTTCTGATTCTGCCAACGGGACATTCTAATCCAGATCAGGCAAGTTGAAATCTCCCAGCAACAGCACCTTGTTGAGTGAACATAATAGTCGGGCAGGAACGTAGGGTATAGTAAGGTTAGTTAGATAGCCTCAAAGCGCCCTTAAAGTTAGGAGTAGTACCATACTACCAATACCAGGGCAAGCAGTGGTTTTCCTCATGTCTAGCCCAATAACATGCTATGGACTTTTCCTCCAGGAACTTGTCCAAACCTTTTAAACCTAGATATGCTAACTTCTGTTATATCCTCTGGCAGCAAGTTCCAGAGCTTAACTATTCTTTGAGTGAAAAAATATTTCCTCCTATATGTTTTAAAAGTATTTCTATGTAATTTCATTGAGTGTCCCCTGATCTTTGTACTTTTTGAAAGAGTAAATAATTAATTCACTTTTACCCGTTCTATACCACTCAGGATTTTATAGACCTCAATCATATCCCTCCTCAGCTGTCTCTTTTCCAAGCTGAAAAGCCCCAACCTTTTTAGCGTTTCCTCATATGGGAGGAGTTCCATGCCCTTTATCAACCCTGAGGTACCCCACACCCTAGAGGAAAAGATGAGGAAGTAGCACCAGCGAGTGTTACCGCAAAAGAACGGTTTTGAAGAAAAGAGACAAACCAAGCTAGAACTGTACCTGATAATCCTAAGGAAAAGAGACATTGGAGCAGCAGAGAATGATTAATCAGGTCAAACGCTGCCGTTAAATCTAAGGAAACCAACAGCATCACTGAACCTTTGTCCAAGTTAACATGTATCTCACTCATCAGAGAGATAAGAATAGTTTCTGTACTATGACCCGAGCAGAACCCTGATTGCCTTGGATGTAAGGCATGGGTGCCCTTGACATGAGCAAGGAGCTGTTGAAAAACTAGTTTTTCTGTAAGTTTTGAAAGAAAAGTAGCAGTGGAAACTGGGAGATAGCCGACAGCAAAGTATCCAAAGCGAATTTTTTCAATATGGGGCAAACAGCTGCCCTCTTCCAGGCCAGTGGGAGCGACCCTAAAGATAGACTCTAGGAGATAATTTGCAATGCTAGTGGTAGAAGCCCCATTGAAGTGATCTTTAGCTAACTCGGTGGGATTGGGTCTAAGCAAGAAGGAGCAAGATTCATTGATGAAACTAGTCTCTTCAGTGACATAAGTGTAGTGGGATTAAATTGTGACCAAACTGATCCATAGTGTTCAGATAATGTTAGAGAAACAGGGGCATTCTTTGGTGTTGGAAAAGTTGACTCTAATCTGAGAAAAATGAACCTAGAGATTCCACAGAAGGGATCCCAGGTACAGGAGAACATTTCCCGTTCGTAAGCCTGTTATAAAGAGTAAACAGTTGCTTTGAAGAATTAGGTGATGTGTGGATTAGTTTTGAATAATATTTCTTCTTTGCAGTGGTTAACTGAGATAAGTGGAGGCGTATTTTCAAAGCACTTAGACTTACAAAGTATAGTAACCTATGGAACTTTGAAAATGAGCCCCCTAGTATGCCTGTTATATCTATCTTTTCATTTAATGATTAAGAACTGATCTGACCAACGGACAGGCCAAGACTGAAAGTCTCTAAGATTCAAAGCAGAAAACCTGTGATCAATTACTAGATCAAGAGCGTGCCCTGCCCCTGCCTGATGTGTGGGGAAAGAAATAAACTGGGATAAGCCGAGGTCTGTTAAGAAATTTGTGAAAGAAAGAGACCTCAGTTGAAGCATAACATCAACATGAAGGTTAAAGTCTCCTAATATTACAAGAGAGGGAAACTTGAGGGCAGCATGTGCCATTGAACTGCACTTGAGGGAGGACAGTAGAATAAAAGTATCAAGTTCTATCAGAAGTAATTCAGAATATGGCAGACTTGGCCTTCACCATAGATGAAGTAAGCATAGCAAGGTCTCCACTCCATTTAGACTGGCTGGTTGAATAAAAGGCTGTGAAATCAGGGGGTAAGCAATGAAAAAATTAAGACTCCTTCTTTGGACATAGCTATGTTTCTATCAAATATGGCACATCTAGGCTGTGGGAACAACAGAGATCCCTGATCAAATCTGTTTTCTTTTTCACAGACCTACACATGATAGTCATCAGCCTTAGGAGATGTAGAACATAAAATGAGATTACTCATCATACGAGACCTAGTGCAGGAATGAGGATGATTCGGACAGTGTCACCAAATTATAGGAATGAAGTTAGACTGAGTCATTTAAACTACAAAAATGGTCAGAAAAGAGAGAAGAAAGAGAGAGCCCATCAGAACCAACCCTAGTCCCAGCAGACAAACAGCAACCTTTGAAGAACTGCTTCCAGGAGGTCACTCCAAGGAGCATGGCCTGCTCCTTGGAAACGTGCAGCTGTGGCAATGGATGCTGCTGAGTACTCCGGGATATAATCACTTTGGTGGTTCTAGATGACGTTGCAGCATCATGTGATTGTCTTTGAGTCAGTAACAAACCCTAGAGAACTGAAAAATAAATCACTGACATCTAGTAAGGCATACATTCACAACAATAGCAAGTAACAGGCACAGAGCTTCTCAACCCAGTCTTCAGGGCACACCCTGCCAGTCGGTTTTTAGTATATCCACAGTGAATATGGATGAGAGAGATTTGCATACCAAGGAGGCAGTACATGCAAATCTATCTCATGCATATTTATTGTGGATATCCTGGAAACCCACGAGGCCTCAGCATTTCCGTTTAATTAACCCTTCTTGGCCATTCCCACATAACTTTTCTTCCCTCCATCCCTGTTTCCCTTTTGGGTCATTCTCTGTTTGGATTTTCTTGGGCAGGTTCATGGATGGAGCTGCACTACACCCTGAACAGCAGCAGCAGCAACCCCCATGGAATCAGTGGGGGCCTCGAGCACGTTCCCTCATCTTCTTCCATTCATAATGAGAACATGGAGCAGATCTTGCTGGATGCTCAGCTGGAGTCTGAGAAGAACAGCTCACGAGGAGGATCTAGCTGTGGCAGGTACCAGTGAGTGTATGTGTGTACTGCATGGTGGTTCAGCAGTGTATAATTGCCGATGGATACTAGCATGGTGATTGAGCATGTGTAAGATTAGTGACTGAAGTCTAGTCCCAAGTGAGCTGGTGCCACAGCAGAGCCCCAAACGCTGTGTTATGTGAACAGCTTCTAATTCCCATCACTGCCTGCTTTCTCTTTTCCATTTTCTTTTTTATATTCGACAGTGCTGCTCAATTATGCCTGAGAGCAGGCCTGTCCTGTCTCCGAAATGCAGACAGTGAAACAATAAAAAACACAAAAAGACATGGCTATAATTTATATAGAAAGATTGGTGCTATGCACTAGGTGAAATTGTCATGACAGTATATCTCAGAGCAGCTGTCGTCTGAGACAAGCCCAGCTGTAAAATACACAAAACAGAGGCAGGACTTGCATTACTGATTTGGCCTCTGGTCTGAGAGATGCTAAAGCAGCAACGCCAGAGCCAAAACCTACAAGAAGTGTATTAAGATGGAAGGGCTGCACCAGCAGTTAGACCATCTCTCCTTGGTGGTGGTGGTGGTGGACTCAGCAGAGGAGCCCATACAAAACAATAAAGCAGGAGTTTAAAAAAGATAAATTCAAACTGGAAACTGAATCAAAGAATATTGTGTGCAAGGTACCCTTTCATCATCAGCTATAGATCACAAAAAGGTTTTATTTTGGTTTAATATTCATATTTAAGAGCAAACGATTGGATGAATTTTGGGGCTCATTGTGGGATTTGGAACTGTGAGATGTGATGGGGGGAGGGGAGGATCTTCCTGCTGAGACCTGAGTTCTTCTGCCATCCAACTTGAAATGTGCATTGCAGAATAGCAGACATGACTTCAGTGTCCTTTATTTCAGTCCTCCATTAACCATGAGCCTGCAGTGCTCCCCTGAGCCACCAGAAGTAGAAGCTGCATGGAGTGGGAACCAAACCAGTGCACAGGTAAGTGAGATGATTAACATATGGCAAATATGGATGCATAGGGAGGGATTAGTTACGGAGAGAAGGTCACTATTCTCACTTGTGCTATAAACCAAACATTGCTAGCCCCTAAATTTATTTATGGTGCCATTTTAGATGATGTAGGCAATACTAAATTGTTCTGGGTTGACTAACCGTTCCGTTTTTTTTCTATATCTTAGTATACAACGAAACCTTTTTTTTGTCTTTTTTGTTTGCTGTTCATGTGATATACTTTTAATGTGATTATAATGCTTAAAATATGTGATATCTTATTATAAATGTGCAGTGCTCAGTTATCACCTGTTACAATGGAAATAAATTTTCCTAGTAATGCTGTTCACCAGACATCATGGCACTGCTGCCCTGCCTCCCTCCTGTGATTCTCACAATTAACTTACTTTTTATATGACAGAGGACTTCCTCTATTTGACTTAATAATCACTTATCTTATGGGTGCAGTGTTGTCTCATCTTGATGCTGATTCTGCCTTCACGTCTTTTGTAACAGCTGACTGGTGTTCGTAATTTTTCCTCATGTGAATTGTCCTCTTTATCCTCTTTATTCTTGTTGTTATCATTCAATATTTCCGTTTTCCTTGTTCTCGTTCTATGCTCTTACTAGTAATACCTAGGTGGTGGGGGGGGGGGGGGGGCATGCAAAATTGACATAAAAATTCAAGAGGGCATGGATGAATCCAGAGAGGATTCTCACTGGAGGGGAAGTCAGTGGAGTTAGAGATCAGAGGAGGCCTGCAGTGCAATAGGTAGGGAGAATGGACAGACTGGAAGCTGCTGCTGTCAGGCTCTGAGTTTCAAGATAAGGTACCCAGTGACATTCATTGCTGGCTTTTTTTAAAGGTTTCTCTTTTGTACTCACAGAAGTGAGACCATGCTTGGAAAGTTCTTATGCCTGAATGCTGCTCTTTTTCCTTTTCAGCCAGAGAACAACCGACAGAGCCAGCAGCGGGAGGTGGGACTTATGCTGACAGGGAGTCCTGACTGGGTCTGGCACTGGGCCAGTCGACCTGAACACTTGCAGCTAAAGTAAATGCAACTTTTATTTTTCTTCCTGTAGCCAGCTAGTATAATATAATGCTTGTTTCCCTAAATCTGAGCTTGTTCCTGTAACATTCCTGTTTAGATGGACCACTGTCAAGATAGAACTTCTTATCTTTCTTCTGAAACCCACTTCTCTCCTTCTGTCTGTTTCCACAGATAGACCCTTCAGTCGACTCCTCTCTCTCCTTCTCTGTACTCATGCAAAGCCTTGCTAAAACATGTCATTTTTTTCTGTATAATATCACCAAAATTCATCTTTTTCTAAAGACACTATTAAAACCTTTATCCACTCTCATCATCTCCTGTGTACAGTGGACTACTGCAGCCTTCTGCTCACAGATCTCCCACTGAACTCCCTATATCCACTACAACCCATTCAAAATTGATCTTCAAGAGTTACTTTTTGCCAGCGTTCTACATATTTAATTCCTGTTCTTAAAATGTGTACTTAAAATGACCCCTGCTTCTGTGTACAGTTCAAGCTTTTCTTAGCTCACCTACAAGTACATTCATTTTATAAATCCATTCTATCTCTCCTGTCTTCTCTGTCTTCTCTCTCATTACACTGCTCCCCAGTAACTCTGTTCATTGGGCATGTTGGCCCAATATTCAAACGTGTCAATATTCAACCAGCAGAATTAGGCCATGGTGCAGAATGCTGCACCATGTCTGGACACTGGCATTGAATATCAGCAACTGACTAGATGCGGTCAAGCTGCAGGCTCTTAATTGGGTCTCAGCCAATATTCAGGTGGCACCTGCATAAGACACTTATGTGGGCCCTGGCTGAATATCGGCCAGGACCCACATAAGTTGGGTGTGTACGTCTACCTTGCTCCCACCTCTCTGACAACAGCTGTGATCCCCCTCCCAACCCCCCCCCGCCGTGACACAAAGACCGACCCCCCTGACACAAGCTACAATCCCCCACCCCCCCCCCCCAACACAGGGGCCTACCCCCTCCTGTTCCTCAACACAAGCTGCGATCCTCCTCCCAACTGCCCCTAGACACAATGATCAATCCTGTTCTTCACCCCTCCCTATTTAAGAGCCCCCCCATGCCTACCTTACTCCCAGATGGAGCAGGAGCAAACCCTACTCGCAACTCCATAGTAAAAATGGCTACCACCGTGACCTCTAACGGTAGTCTCATGGTACTAGTGCTAGTACCATGGGACTACTGTTCGAGATCACAGTGGCCATTTTGCTCCTGCCCCCATCACCCCAGTAGACCACCTCTAACGGGGGGAGGAGGGGAGTTGGTCTTTGAGTTGGGGGGGGGGGGGGAGTTGGGAGTGGGATTGCAGCTTGTATTGGAGAGGAGGTTAGGAGAAGGATCAGAGCTTGCCAGAGTGGGAGGGACGGAGGGCAGGACAGTACATTGAAGGCTGGTATCTGGTATTATGCAAATGCTGGTAGGTATTCAGTGCTGGGACCTGCATTGCTAGCTGGACAAAGTATATATGTACCCAGTTTATACGTACCCAGTTAGCTATAGGGGTGCCAGCACTGAATACTGCTAGCACCTGCTTAACTCCCAGTTCCTGGTTCTGCAACTTGTAATGCCTCTGACTTGCCCACTGGGGACATTGCTGGTGAGTGCCAATATTCAGCACACTGTCTAGTTAAGTGACACTGAATACTGGTGGTTAGGCAGGTACAAGCAATACATGGGCAGGAGGCTCTTCTGTCCATTTAAATTGCTTTGAATATCAACCCCAAGGGTTGAGGTTTATGCTAATTAATTGTCCCTTTGCAACTTTACTAGGGCTGAGTGCATAACTTTATACTCAAAATTTTAGTAAACTCCTAAACTTAGGAGCATAAAAAGTGGGTGGCAACAGGGGCGAATTTAAGGCAGGGCAAATCAGTTTAGGAGATTAGCACTGATTTTCATCACTATGCTCATAAATTGGGTACTCTATGCAGTCACAGAAACAGCCCATTTCAGATGTGTTTGATTTTATGTTCTTTTTACAGATTGTATATGCTTTGTTCATGTGGTGTGTTCTTTCCTATTTTTAAAGGCATGCCTTTTCCTTCTTTTTTTTGTTAATAATTTTATATAAAGCACTTTGATCTTTTGTTAAAGTAGTATATCCAATTTTAGAATAAATATAAACAAATGAATAGTAGGCCTAACTTTACAGTATAAGCATAAATTTTAAGCTTCTAAATTAAGATGAATTTTCAGCTGAAAATTTACGGTCCTACGTTTGGCTGAAAATAGGGCATACATTTGGGGGCATAACTTAGGAGGATGACGTTAAGAGCTCAGTATTTTTATGAATACCGGGTTTGTTGTTCTTATCTGAGCCCTGCTCCTCCACCACCAGCTCCTCACTTTGTGTATTCCACCTCGTTGCGCTGCATAAACTGGTATGTCATGCTACCACTCTGGCCCTATCAAGTCCCAACTAAAGACTCATCTTTCTGAAATTGCTATTAAATCTTAAATCCTAATTTTCTCTGATCAGAGCCTTGTTAATGTAAACTACATTTTCTGAAGCCTTCTCTTTGTCTTATGTAAGTTTTGTGGTGGAGGGACTGTCTCTTAAGTCTACAGTGCTGTCTGGTAGCATTTTAAAAATGAGGTGTGGCAGTTGAAATCTTATTCACATCATAGCATCACTCGTTCAGTCCCTTCTCCACAACACGCCGCTAAGTCTCATTCCTGGACCGAGGCAGTCAAAGCCCTTTTTTACAACTTTATTCAGCTTTTGCCTTCCTTTAACATTGTTCACTTCTTTCTGCAGGGAATTTGTGTTTAAACACCCGCAGACAGAGCAGCTCCCTCAGACACAGAGACAGAAACAAGCCATCCTCAGCCTCCAGCAATCAAAAGGCCTGAAGAAGGGCAGTGCTGGGATCTTTTCCACACAATTTCTGATGCTTTTCATCCCCTCTTTACTCTTCAGTCACCTGCTGACCATTGGATTGGGGTGAGGAGCATACTTGGGAGTGTTTGAGTTCTGGTCACCCCAAGACATAAGTAGACTACTGGTGATGGGGTAAGAGAATGTGTGTGTTAGGGGGAGGAGGGGAGTACATGCAATCTCTCACATTCATTCAGGGGTGTAGCTACGGGTGGGCCTGGGTGGGCCCAGGCCCACCCAATTTCAGCTCAGGCCCGCCCACCCAGCTGATCTCTCCAGACTAGCAGCAGCGGCGAACTGGCGGGCGGCGGCAGCACTAAAAGCATAAAGCAGCGAAGCTCTTCGATTCCGTCCTTCGCTTTCCGTTTCCTGCCCTCTCAGCTGTTGGAATGTAATTGTATTTTAACATGCATTGCCTGTCAGCAATCTTTTCTCTGTGATTACTCTGTGACCTCTGATGTGAATTACTTAGAGAGGTCACACTGCTATGCAACTTCCTGTTGGGGGTTAGATGCAGCACATGCAGCACATGGAGCACATGGAGCTCATGATCTCTCCTAACCTGAGAGGATCTATGGTGGTGTGAGCATCCATTACCATCTAAGCACATGGAAGGAGCTGATAAGACAAATGTATAGTAATATGTATATATAAGCCTGTCTGATTATAATCTAACTACAAACTGTGAGTAAACAGATGTTTTGTTACTTCAACTTTAAAGTGACTCAGCAGTGAATTATTCAGGGGTGAATGAGAGAGAGATGAAGAAAGAAATTAACATTTCTAAAGCTGAAGCTGTGTGTACTAAAATCTGCTAATTATTTACTACAAATAATCCAACAAAAGGGTTATGGGCCCAGGGCTCAGGAATTGAAAAAGAAGAGAAATATTACCAGGCAGAAAAAAAGGCCACATTTTTCTCTTAAGTTTTAAAGGAAAGATTCAGTCTGTCTCTCTCTCCCCCCACACAGCAGACAGAAGGCTAAGAAAATGGCTGAGGGAGGAAATTCACCATTGTTCTATTCTCTCAAGGTGCCTAAATTAACTGAGTTTAATTATCGGCAGTGGGAACTAAGATTCATATGTCTCCTTCGAGCAAAAAGATTAAATATATGCTTAGACCAAGACAGAACAGCTGAAAATATGGCTGAATGGGACAATGCAAACTATTATGTGAAGTGCATGCTTCTGGAAGCTCTCTCAGAGAAACAAGCCATATTAGTGGAGGGAAAAGATACACCAAAGGACATTTTATGTAAGCTGAGAACTATGTATGCAACTACATATGCAAAGCAGCAACCAATTTGGTTAGCAGAGTTGAATGAAACCAAATTAAGGGATAAAAGTGAATGTAATGATCACATTATGCATCTTATGTCTTCATTTCAAAAGCTAGAACTTTCTGGAATTCCCATGTGTGATGCATTGAAAAGAGCATTTCTTTTTACCTCACTATCAAAGAAGTTTGATGTTTTTAGGTCTGTAAATGAGGCCATTGAAGGGCAATCTTTTGAACAGGCAACATCAAAACTAAGGCAGGAATGCATAATAAATGATTCTGAGGAGATGTGTTCTCAAAGCAAGTCAGAGAGAAATGAAACAAATTTCTTGGCAAAGAACAGAGGAAGGCGGAGCTATGGGAAAACTCCACCCAAGGGCAAGCTGATTTGCTACTCATGTGGAAAGGAGGGACATGTATCTAAATGGTGTAAGGAAACACAAAACACTCCCTCTAGCTCACCTAAGCCAATGGAACTAAAGAATTTTCAAACCAGGAAATGTATGAAGGACAAAGATAAACACAAGGGCTTTCTAATGGCAGAAAAATCTTTGACTATGGTAAATAAAAATTCAAATGAAAGTACTTGGATTTTGGATTCAGGGAGCACATGCCATTTAACCAATTGTAAGGATTTCTTTCAGGAAATGTGTCCAGAGGAAGGTATTCTTAAAACTGCAAACGCAGGGACTGCTAAGATCCAAGCAAAAGGTATTGGATTCTTAAAATGCAAAGTGTCTAATGAAGTTAAAGAAATTCCTGTAAGTGATGTCTTGTATATTCCCCAAGCAGTTTGCAATATGCTTAGTGTATCTACATTAGATAAGAAGGGATTTGTGATTCATTTTGAAAACAGTAAGTGCACAATCTCTAAAAATGATGAAGTGTATGCTGAAGCTTTTATGCATAATGATGTTTATAAGCTGAACATTTCAGGTGAAGCCTCACATATGGCGCAAGTAAGGAAGAATGATGGTAAATGTAGTCTGGAAATCTGGCACCGCCGCCTGGGACATCGTGATTGTAAGGTGATCCAGGATCTTTACAGTAAGCAACTGGCCACCGGCATTCAGATAAGTGCAGATGCTGGTAAAATGGAGAAATGCATAGACTGTGTTACTCAAAAAGGTGTGAGACCCTCATTTCCTGCATACACAGGAAATAGGAGTAATAAAGTGCTGGACTTAATACACAGTGACTTATGTGGACCGTTTAATATCCCATCATTGGGAACTAACAGATTTGTGCTAATATTCTTGGATGATTTCTCTAGATATTGTGTGGCCTATTTGCTGAAAGAGAAAAGTCAAGTCACAGACATGCTGAAGAAATACGTAGCCATGGTGAGCAACAAATTTGAAAGAAAACCAAAGGTTCTTCAGACCGACAATGGTGGTGAGTTCACTTCACAAAGCATGCGCACATTTCTAGAACAAGAAGGCATTCAGCATATCACAACAGTAGCTTATACACCAGAGCAAAATTCTGTTGCAGAGAGAAAATTTAGGTCACTTGTGGAAATGACCAGATGTATGCTGTCAGATAGCAATCTCCCTAAAAGACTATGGGGGGAAACCATTCTCACAGCAGTGTACCTACAAAACAGAATGCCAACTAAAGGCGCTGAGCGCACACCACATGAGACATGGCATGGTAGGAAGCCAAACCTGTCACACATAAGAACATTTGGAAGTACAGCATATGCTCATGTACCAAAGCAAAGAAGGCATAAGCTGGATTCCACAACAGAAAGGGGCATTTTAGTTGGCTATGCTCCAGGACACAAAGGATATAGAATTTTGAATCTGAAAACTGGCATTGTTGGCATAAGACATGTTACATATTTTGATGAAAACAAAAGGGTTGATAAAGGCTGGATTATCCCAGATGAGCCTTATCATCCAGAATATGAAACTAGAACCATAATAGACATGCCAGTGTATATAAATGCCATACCAAGGCAGATGTCTGAAAGCAACTCACCTGTATCTAACGAGGAACAGGCAGAGGAAGCAGACACAGAAAGGATCATTGAAGAAGACAGTACAGTTGGAGAAGGGGAATCAATTGGAGAAGAACTCTCAGATTTAGAGGATGCGGAAAGGTCAGACCAACCTGTTGTCAGACGCTCATCCAGGGAAAACAAAGGTGTTCCACCCCCAAGACTGTCTTACCTAACAAAGTCAGCAGAAGCTCAAGAGCCCTTAACATGGGATGAGATTGAGAAAATGCCAGCAGAAGAAGCTGCTGAATGGCATAAAGCTGCACAAGAAGAAATTGATGCATTGGATAAAAATAATACTTGGATTCTTACAAAATTACCTCCTGGCAAGAAAGCTATAGGATGCAAATGGGTATTCAAGTTAAAAAGGAATGCACAAGGAAAAGTGGAAAGGTATAAAGCAAGATTAGTGGCAAAGGGATATCTTCAAAAATATGGAGAAGATTTTGATGAAGTGTTTGCACCTGTAGTGAAACACACGACAATAAGAACACTTCTGAGCATTGCAGTCTCAAAAGGCATGCAAGTCAACCACATTGATGTGAAAACAGCATTTCTTCACGGAGATATAACTGAAGACTTGTACATGGAACAACCAACAGGTTTCATAAATACAAAACAAAGACAGCTAGTGTGTAAATTAAACAAAGGTCTTTATGGATTAAAGCAAAGTGCAAAATGTTGGAATGACAAATTGCATGAAATATTGACAAATTTAGGATTTAAGCAAGGTGAAGCAGATAAATGCTTGTACACTAGGTGCACAAATGGACAATATGCATACATTTTAGCTTTTGTTGATGATCTGCTCATTGCAAGCAAAAGTGAGCAAGAGTACAAGGACATTGTAAAGTGTTTAAACCAGAATGTTGAGATAAAAGAACTTGGTAATGTGTCATACTATCTTGGTATAGAAATTGAGAAACAAAATGATGGTTCTTATCTTCTAAGCCAGAAGCAGAAAATAAATGAGCTTATTGAAAGTTTAGGTATGCAAGATGCCCAAGTTGTAAGCACTCCCATGATCACTGATTTTCTGAAGGATGAAACAGTAAGAGAACCTTTACCAGATAACATCCAATATAGATCAGCCATAGGTAAGCTTTTATATCTAGCTACCACATACAGGGCTGATATAGCAAATGCAGTAGGAATTTTGAGCAGAAGGGTCAGCTCACCTACCAAATCAGATTGGACTGCAGTTAAAAGGATGGTAAGGTATTTAAAGGGTACCATTGATTGTAAATTAAAGGTTTCAGCCAATAGTAATCCAAAACTAATATGTTACTGTGATTCAGATTGGGCAGGGGATCATTCTGATTATAAATCCACAAGTGGATATGTGTTTATGTATGGAAATGTACAAATTTCATGGGCCAGTCATAAACAAAGTATTGTGAGTTTGTCTTCTACAGAAGCTGAATACGTGGCTGTATCGGAAGCGTGCAGAGAACTGATGTGGATTGAAAAACTTTTGCTGGATTTTGGAATAGCTGAAAAGAGACCAATCCAGATAATGGAAGATAATCAGAGCTGCATCCGACTGTCACAGAATGACAAGGTTCAGTCACGCACCAAGCACATCGCAACGAAATACCACAACGTGCGAGAGTTGGCAAAAGAAGGGGTCATCAGTCTACACTATTGTCACACCAGTGAGATGACAGCTGACATCATGACCAAACCGTTACCCAGAGAACATTTTGTGAATCTGCGTATAAAGCTTGGACTTTGTATGAATAAATAATTGCATGACAGTTATGCATGAGAAGGGGTTTGTTGGAATGTAATTGTATTTTAACATGCATTGCCTGTCAGCAATCTTTTCTCTGTGATTACTCTGTGACCTCTGATGTGAATTACTTAGAGAGGTCACACTGCTATGCAACTTCCTGTTGGGGGTTAGATGCAGCACATGCAGCACATGGAGCACATGGAGCTCATGATCTCTCCTAACCTGAGAGGATCTATGGTGGTGTGAGCATCCATTACCATCTAAGCACATGGAAGGAGCTGATAAGACAAATGTATAGTAATATGTATATATAAGCCTGTCTGATTATAATCTAACTACAAACTGTGAGTAAACAGATGTTTTGTTACTTCAACTTTAAAGTGACTCAGCAGTGAATTATTCAGGGGTGAATGAGAGAGAGATGAAGAAAGAAATTAACATTTCTAAAGCTGAAGCTGTGTGTACTAAAATCTGCTAATTATTTACTACAAATAATCCAACATCAGCGTCCCGTCCGCCCGAAAGGAAATGACATCAAAGGAAGGCGGGACACTGAGCGGCCAGGAAACGGAAAGCGAAGGACGGAATCGAAGAGCTTCGCTGCTTTATGCTTTTAGTGCCGCCGCCCGCCAGTTCGCTGCTGCGACTACAGAAGGAAGCCATTTAAAATATGTTTCTACTCCCCTGCGCAGTCGTTGCCATTCACTTAAAGCACAGCAAGCAAACCTAGTGAGCTGCTGTGCTGCCTGCATCCACGTTGTCTTTATTCAGCAGAGAGTGGTGAGCAGAGGGAAGGATGGGACTGGGAGGAGTGGTGAGCAGAAGGAAGGAGCAGGAGATAGATGGGACTGGGAGGAGTGGTAAGTACAGAGTATGGGGAATGGGGGACTAATGAACTGGGTGAAAAATGGGGGAGGAATTTAGGAGACTGGGTAAGGGAGAGACAGAGGGGGGAATGGGAGTGCTGGAGAGGGAATGAGAGGGAGATGATCAAAGGGGAGAGAGAAGCATCGATGGACATGGATGGGAGGACAAGGACCAGGGAGAGAGGAGAAATTGCTGGACATGGAGGGGAGGGCAGGGGAGAGAGGAGGATTTCTGGATATGGATGGATAGATGGATGGAGGGCAGGGGAGTTGTTGGACATGGGTGGATAGAGGGGAGGGCAGGAGAGAGGAGAGTTGCTGGACATAGGTGGATGGAGGGGAGGGTAGAAGAGAGTTGCTGGACATGGATGGAGGGAAGGGCAGTGGAGAGAGGATGGTTGCTGGACATGGGTGGATGGAGGGGAGGGCAGGGAGGGAATTGTTGGACATGGATGGAGGGGAAGGAAGGGAAGACAGGAAGGAGATGCACATGGATGGAGGGGAGAAAGAAGAAATTCTGGACATGGATGGAGGGGAGGGAAGACAGAGGAAGGAGATGCACATGGATGGAGGGGAAGGGAGAGAGAAGAAATGCTGACATGGATGGAGGGGAGGGAAGAGAGAGGAAGGATATATGAGGGAAAAGGAAGAGAGGAGAAAAACAGCACATGGATGGAGAAAATAGGCAGAAGCTGGATCCACTGGACAGTCAAGTCTGCGGAGGACCCAGCTTTTACTTACGGACGTAGAGCAAGAAATGAAGAAGAAAGGAGGAAAGTAAAGAAATAAATGGAAAGGAAGCCCTGGAAACGGAGTTAAGAGGACAGATAGCAGCAGAATCAGATACTGGGCCAGCATGATCAGAAAAACAAAGTCACCAGACAACAAAGGTAGAAAAAATCATTTTATTTTCATTATAGTGTTTGGAATATGTCCGCTTTGAGAATCAGGTGCTCAACATTAAAAGTTTATATTTATTTATTTACTTATTTATGGCATATTATCCCACATTAAACATGAATTAGATTGGAACCTGGGATCATTTAATTTTTTTTTCCTGGAGAGAGCATTGCCTCCCCCCCCCCCCAGGCTCTCTCCCCGGCTATAGCCAGCTCTGCAATTTTGAGGGGAGGTGGACGGGGGGTGGGGTCGCAGAGGGGGAGAGAGCCTGTTGTTAAACATTTACCAGCAAACCACTGTCTAGTGCCCACCCATCCATCCTGTTGGCCCACCCAAAAATTGACTTCTGGCTACGCCACTGCATTCATTCCTCTCTTTAGGGTTGCCAGACAGCTGATGTTTGGTTGGCATGTCCAGTTTTCTTGAAGAGAGGCTGGCAGAACTAAAAAAAAAAAAATTGCAATGGAAGCACTGGTTTTCTGTGGAACACTAGGCTCCAAACTGCCAGAGTCTCCCTCCTTCTTGGATTGTTATATTCAACTGGGACTGTCCCAAGGCCCGATGACAGTGGCAGCTGTTCAGCGTTAAGGGGCATGGGCAGAGAATGAGGCCCTGCATGTTCTGCTCTAGGCTTCATGATAGAGGTGGACTTGGGCATGTCACATATGCTGATTTGGTCTCCTGCACTCTTTAAGGTTAAACTGCTTTTTTAAAACCTGACAGCCTCAGGACTATTCCAAAACTGTTTAAAAAAAGGCCTGCAGGGCAGGGAAGGTTAAGGGGCAAGGGTGATGATTGTGAGGGTGAGGGATGGGTTTGTTGGTGATCTACTCCCCAAGGCTGACCCCAGCACACTCTCTCAGAATCACCCTGAGCCAGCATCGTGCCCTGTGTGACATGCTCCCTAGGTCTCCATTCCACCCACTGCACCATGACCACTTCAGGGGAGACAGTGGCCAGGCAGTAATTTTTACATCATGTCTCCTTTGTTCCCTGTGGGGCTGCACTGCTCACAAAGTCCTCGGGATTGCCCTGCAATTGGGCCCGACCCCCTCTTCCCTTTTACAACAAAGAGCATGCAGGAGAGGGGATGCAATGACTGGGAGAAGAAGGCTTCCCTTCCTAGGTTTGATTACTTCATAAAATGAAATAACAGAATTGTGGAACTGTCCTGCTGTGCCTGTCCTTCACATAGCTCTGCTAACACCAGGGGCGTATCTGAGGTTCGGCGGTAGGGGGGGCAGGGGCTAGAGTGAGGGGGCACATTATAACCCCCCCCCGGCCGCTGTCCCCCACCCACTGCCGTTAACCCTCCCCCACCTACCGCCAACCCTTTCCCCGCCTACCGCGGTCACCTACCCCCCGAGGTCCGCTCCTGCCGTTTTTTAAAAATATTACTTCAGCTGGCGGGGGACCCCAACCCCCGCCAGCCCAGCCGAGGTCTTTAACTTCTTCATCGTGCTGTTAAACCTGCAATGCATCCTTCCAGTTAGACGGAGTCTGACGTCGCAGCAGGAGCGGACCTCGGGGGTAGGTGACCGTGGTAGGCGGGGAAAGGGTTGGCGGTAGGCGGGGGAGGGTTAACGGCGGTAGGGGGGTCCAGGGCGAAATCTGCGGGGGCCCTGGCCCCTGTGGCCCCACGCAGATACGCCCCTGGCTAACACACATCCATGCAGGTCTGGGCAGCCCTGCTTTTTAACTCCAAGATATACATTGGACTCTGCAATAGTAAATACAGGGTTATAATTCATGGCTATAATATATAACACTATGAGGCAGGAGTTAAAAGAGCAACACCCAAGCAAATGTCCCTCTATTTGAAGCACAGTTTGGTCATCCAGCCTCCAATATCTACATGGTTCAATGTGAAACACTCCTGTACCTCATGAGTCACATGCAGTTTGAAAATAAAAAAGCTTGTGACCCCCCAAGGATGCTTTGTAATTTAACACAGTGTTATACATAAAACATGATTAGATCCTAATATAAACTCTGAAGAGAGAAAGGCAACCCTGCTGAATAAATAACTCAGACACAAAGCATGCATTTTATTTGTTAACTAAAAGATTTAGAAATAACAGCATCATAAAACTTTATTCACATCAAAGAGTCAATATTAAAATCAAGTTTAAAAGACACTGCAAATCTTTCAGACCAGCAACAAGTAACCTTTCTGATACAAATGGTTTTCAGCCCAACATATTTCAACGTTCTGCTTGCATCAGGGTGCCCAATCCAATTACTGGTACACAGAATAAGTCATCTTCTGAAGGTCAAGGAGGCAAAGAGAGACACCCTAATTTTGTCATGAAGGTGTCACTTATTGTATAAGAATGTTAGTTCCTGTAGACTGTAGGTGAGAGGGCAGAGATGTGCCCCCACCCCCCTTTGCAGATAGTAGAAGCATGTGATTACCATACCCTCTCTGGCCGGTATTCAAAGTGAGGCTCCTGTCTGCTTAAATTGCTTTCCACCGCCTAACCCTCAATATTTGGCAGCACTGAAGCAGGCAGTGTCGCTGAATATTGCCTCTGACTGGCCCCAGAAAAAGTGGACAGCTCAGGGTCGGCATTAGGGAGAAGCTGGGAGTTAAACCCTCCCCAGTCCCCTGCTGCCTTTCCTCCCCCTCCCCCAATCCACCGCCATTTGAAGTCCCCTGAAGCTGCCTTTCTTCTCCCTCCCCTAATCACTGCTATTTGAAGCCCCAAACCTCCTCTCTCCTGGAGTCTGGGTAGGCCTCCATGGGCCTACCTGTATCCCTGGTGGTCCAGTGGGGGACGATATGGGCAGCAGCAAAGCCCATTCACTCCTGCCTCTTGCCGCTGCCTTTTTGCAAATGGCTGCTGTAACCTCTTGTGGTTGGTGTCTTATGCAGGCCCTGGCTGAATATCTGCCGGGATCTACATAAACTCCAGCAGCAAATCCCACAGAAATTAGCCCCCAATATACAGTGCTGGGGCTTGGACATGGCTAGTCTAGCCGTCGATGTTAAGCATTTCAAAAATGTTCACCGCCGTTGGCTGAATATTGGGGGGGGGGGGGTCTCTGTTAGGGAACTGCTGCACCATGACAATTCCATGAACGCTGTGTGTCAGTGGTGCAATGAATGCTTTAAATAATTGTCCCAAACTGAGAGTTGGGGCTTGGCTGCATCGTGATGAAAGGCAGGCTGGCTGGCTGGTCCGCTCTTTGAGGACAAGGAACTTGGTGCACTGCCAGCCAGAGGACGTGGCGCATTTATTAGCATTTCATCATTTGCCGCTGCTTTAAATGCCTAGGTGTGGCAAAATAGAGGAGTTTCATGCTTGCGATTTGTATTGTTATTCTTATGGCATGTATTTCCCTTGTATGGTGGTGTCTGTCCTCTGCTTTAAAGCTGTTGCAGAGGTGACTGTTTCTTCGTCTTGAGCCCTGAGGGAAAGTAATCTGCACTGCTATTCGCCAAATACCCTTCAGTGTTAATGCTCAGGCCTCTGATTGGCCCTGAGGTTCAAAATCCAGGCAGTATGTGCTGGAAATCCCCAGTCTCAGAGAGGGAGTGTGGAGGGTAAAGATCTCTGCACTGACACCCTGTTCAAAACCTGTGAGCAGTTATTTTCCAGAACTCCTCACGTACTAGTCAGGTAGTAAGAAAATGTCTAGTTAGTTTTACTGTTGATACCAGTTATTTTACCTGTTAGTGTTTGCTGTTTTTATCTTTTTTTTTTTTTACAGTTCACTGTTACACTTTTCTGATAATAAACTTATTAGTTTATTAGCTCTGTTGTCTTGGACTGACTAAGAATCCTGGTGGTTTGTGTTTTTGGACTGTGGGTATTTTCTAAGAACTATGGGACCCCTGGGATTGTGGCCCCAGTGTTCTTAGAAACCACCGGGGAATTAACTTGCAGGTGGGAGACTTGCCCAGAGGCAAGAGAAACCCATTGCAGTGGGGTGGAGGGCATGCCAGTGTAGAACACCATGCACATGTGCAGGCGGGCATGAGCAGTGCTGGGACAGACGGTTGCTAGGCGTTTCGTGACACTGGGCTTGCGCGCATTTTTCTCTCCCCCATCTTTGGTCCATCTGTGGGGATCTTTTCAGTTGTCTCCTGCCTGCTGTGTAGCTTGTACATCTCTCGTCTGCAAAGAAGTGAAGGCTTAAATATCACAAAAACCTCTAAAACACTCCAGCCATATTATAGTTCCAAAGAACCATGTGCTATTCAAAAAAACTCATAGTCATAAGAATCCTTATACAAATTATTTGTCTTTTTATTGTGGTGGCACCATCAAATAAGGGGCAATAAATCATGCCCAACAAACGCAGCACTTTAGTTACTGATTTTATCTTCTTATAATCGTAAGTCCCAATTTATATATAAATGCATGTTTAAAATAGTCTTTCATCATTTATCCTCCAATGTTATTTTATGCAAAGAAGCTTTAAAAATAATAAAGGACTTATCTGGCAATCACTGTTCCTTGAAAATAGGATACAGCACATACAGTGCCACAGGAAAGCTGACATGATTACGTTTCGAGCTAAAGCTCTGCGTCAAGACATGGCTGCAAAATTTCAATGCTTCACAAGAATCTCTTTTAAAAAAGAAAATGTTATGCTGCCCTGGAGTAATCCGAGAGTACGCAAGTGTTTTTTTGTAAAAGCTCGAAACGTGATCACATCGGCTTTCCTGTGGAACTATTTGCCCAGTACCCTATGTTCAAGGAACAGTGACTGCCAGATAAGTCCTTTGTTATTATTTTTTAAAAGATTCTCTGCACAAAGTAATGTTGGAGGGTAAATGATGACAGACTATTTTAACATTCATTTTTATATAAATTGGGACTTATGATTATAACAAGATAAAAGCAGTAAATGAAAGTGTTGCATTTATTGGGCATGATTTACTGCCCCTTATATGATGGTCCCAGCACAGTAAAAAAGATGAAATAATTTGTATAAAGATTATTATGACTATGTAGTGTTTTATTTTTTTAATAGCACATGATTTTTTTTGAAACTTTATATATGGCTGGAGTATTTTATAGGTTTTTGTTGTATAACTTGGACATGCTAAGGGTTTTGGTTTATTTTTATGTTGTATGATACTGCTGCATGGTTTTTATGTTTGCTTGTTCATGAGTTAGCCAGGAGGCAAAGAATTTCAGTGAAAAATTAAGTAAGATTCATGGAAATCAGACTCTGCCCTCTACTGGTGTTTCTTTTGCACTGCAGCAAGCAAGGTCTTGAACGCCAGGAAACCTACTGGCTTGAGTTTGATAATTGTTTGCTAGAAAACAGGACCCTGCAGTGCTACCTACTCCCCCCCTCCCCCATGCAGCACTTAATCTACTTTTCTTTTGGTTTCCTTTCTTCTCAGAATCTATATTGGCAAAAGACTGGCAGCATCCTCTGCAAGCAGCCTGTGAGTCCAGAATACAGAAAACTGCAAGCTCAGGACATCTCCCCTGCTCCCTGTCTATTGCCTCCTCTCACTTCCAAATTCTGTGGAACTGTAGATGGGACACTGTCTGGATAAGGAATTGACCATGCTGATCTCATGTGAACTGGAACAGAAACTTTGTTTTGTAAGGATGAAGGATGCCTGAAAGCAAAGAAAGGAAAAGGAAGCAAATGATTCAACAACTTTTTCTTTCTTTGGGGCTGGTGCTTGTGAACCTGAGAGAGCAGGAGCCTGGAGGCCTGTTGCAATGACATGGCAATCATCAGCATTAGAACTATGGAGAGGTGCAATTACCCATCCCCTCAATGGATTCCCAACAGTGATTGCTTGAATGGGAAGCAGTGACTTCCAGCTCCAGCAGTAGGTGCACTGTTACTTGCTCCTGCGGAAAATATCTCTCAGGAGTGGCACTGGCACACTCATGTCCCAGTTCAAGCGATTCCTTCCACCTCCTGTCATCTTTATCCAGTACTCGGCCCAGAGATCACAACACGAGTCAATTCAGTGCATACATGTTAAAAAAAGAAAAAGAGGTGCTTGCAGTTAACAAGGGAGCATCTAAGACCAGATGCAAGGATTCATATCTGCAAATGCTTCTTTGAGAAGATAGTGGTCAGTAGGGACTAGAGCCTGAAGCCTCCGTCTCCAATAAGAGAGGCTTTTCTGTGTGAATTACAGAAGACAGATCTCTGTTCACTATTAGCAGTCAGAGTAGTAGACTGCAAAGGAGAATAAACCAAGGTCCAAATCTGACTTCTCCCACTGACATTTCTTATGCCCTTGGACAGGTCACTTTGGGGCTCATTTTCAAAAGAGAAAAAAATATCCAATAAGTGGCATAAAGCATCATTTGGATGTTTTTCTCACCAAATCGTCCAAATTGGTATTTTTGGAACCCGTTTTCCCAGATGTTTTTCTATGCAGTTCATCTACAGTGCATCCAAATCTCAGGGGGCTTGTCAGGGGTGTGTTAAGGGCAGGATTTGGGCGTTCCTAAGACCTGGATATTTTTCAGCCATAATGGAGCAAAATGAAAACGTCCAGGACTGAAACTAAGACGTTTTGAGCTAGACCAGTTTTAATAATGACTAAGTCTCAAAGTGACCTAAATGACAGATGACCATTGGAGGAATAAAGGAATGACCCCTCCTTACTCCCCCAGTGGTCACTGACCCCCTTCCACCTCCCCAAAGATGTAAAAGAAACAGTATATACCAGCCTCCATAACAGCTTCAGATGTTAAGGCCAATCCTATTAGAGCAGCCTGGTGGTCAGTGCAGTGCACTATGGAGAAGAGGACCCATGCCCATAATCCACTCTTAACTAGTACACTTGTGGTAGAACATGTGAGCCCTCCAAAACTCAAAAACCTACTGTATCCACATAGAGGTGACACCTGCAGGCACAAGGGCTATTGTAGTGGTGTACAGTTGGGTACAGTAGGTTTTTGGTGGGTTTTGGAGGGCTCACTATACAATATAAAGGGGTAAGGTGAGATGTGTACTGTCAGGATTGCTGGACACACTTAGATTAATATTAAACCAGCTTCTGATTTCAGAGAACTCCCCCCTCCCTCAGGAATCACTAAGGATAGCAAATGGCCTAAATGTTGCCCAGCTGGCTGATAGCCCTGTTGTTTCTCAATCACTCCTGATTAGCATAACTATGTCCTCTCTGGGCATCTGGGAGCAGTGCTCTCTGTGAGAACAAAGGAAGCCAGACAGAGAGGCTCCATAACTAGGGACTTCAAAGGAGAACCTGTGAAAATGGTCACCTTCCTGACTTCAGAAAGTAAACTGCAGTTTGTAAAGGAAAGAGCTGAAATCAAAGGCTGGGAAGAAAATAAGTTTTTTGATCTCTTTCTGTTCTTGAGGTATAAAGCAGAAGCACACGGCTCTGCTCAGGTCACTTCTCTCTTTGTCTTTCTCCCTGCACACACCCATCTCCAGCCACCAGAGCCCCGGTTCTGGCCCCCCTTTCTTCCCCAGCTCTACCCCAAAGCTTTCTCTCCCAGAGCACATGGCTCTGCTTTCTTAGGCACTTCTCTCTCTTTATCTTTCTCTGCACCCCCCGCTCCCATTCTTACCTTTCTCTCATTGATTCCCATCTAAACACATACACAGGTACAAAATTGTACTATTTCCCTGTACTAAGTGCTGTGAGGCTATATATGTACATGCAATATACTTTCTATATATATCCAAACCCATGTGGATTGTGTATTCTTTGGTAACCCACAATACTGTGAACTGGACCCGACTGCCTCTATGAACCCACTGCATCTGTGAACTGGACCAGGGACCATCCCTAGACAACGATTGCTGACATGTATCTGGGTCCTTGTATGTGAAGTCCATTGCAGTGCCCCCTAGGGTGCTCCTCTGCTGGGTTGTCTGTGTGGCCAGTGAACTAAAAATGCTGGCTCCTCCTACATCCCAATGACATGATTTTGTGCGTTTTTCACTTGGACTTTTTTTTTTAATGGCCCAAAAAGATAAATGCACAGAGCACAAAAACATCTAGCAAGTGGCCACTTTCAGGGAAAAAATAGGTGTTTTGCTGTTTCGAAAATGGCTATATTTGCTATTCAGATTCTGGACGTTTTGAACAAAACATCCAAAGTCGGACTTAGACCTTATATTGAAAATGCCCCTCCAAATCTCCTTTCTTGTACTGTAATGACCTGATAAAATGTTGTAAACCATTTTTAGCTAAATAACAAAAATGGAAAAGTGGTTAAGAAATACAAATTATAAACATATAAATGCATGGTTCAGAGCACCTTTCTGTAACCTGGACGTGCCAAGTATCAGGTCTAAATACAGATGTCCATCTTTTTTAGACATGGATGTCCCTTCCACTTCTGTGATCAGAGTTGGAGGTCCATATTTTGGGCTCTCCCTAGTCCCACTCAAAACATGCCCAGACTACACCCCCTTGCGATATGGATGTCCTGCAGTGCTAGATGTCCATATCCCGCCTTTGTAAAATTGGGATTTAGACGTCCATGTAACATGGGCATCTAAAACAAGAATAGAGATTCTAAAATAACCACCAAAGGATCGAGAAATATTTAGAATTGAGTTTGTGGTGGCTTTTATAATTTATATGTGGAAATATTCTCTCCTGACAATGAAAGGCTATTGTATTTATACTGAGTGTTATTTTGTCTTGGTACTTTAAAATATGTGTACAGCCAGGTGTTGGGGATGCTTATATTCGGCCAAGCTGTGATCTTATATAATAATTGGAAATGTGTAATCTAGCTGCTTCAAATTATTCCCTATATTCTTCAACACATATACATAGAGGTAGGGCTATCAAACATGTAAATATAAATTATTACATAAAAAACATCTGAATTTCAATGCTTCTATGTATAAGCTATAACCTGAAAATTTATCAGTTTGGGATTAATGGTTGTTTCCTTTCAGAACTGATGGATGTTTAATAATGTTTCATTGGAGGGTTGTCTTTAGCTAAAACCAAAGTCTAGAATTTTCAGCAGGATTGCAATCTTGGAAACAATGGGACCAGACACTGTATCATCTTTCAATTGTTGGAACTGAGACCTGGGATCTATAATCCTATGACAGCGGCAATAAACCTCTGCAACCAATTTGCTGATCCACATCGAGAGGACATAAAAAGACTTTTACGTGCTAATATTCATGCAAGGTTTGTAGGAGCAAGCACACCACTTTTCTAATAAATACCAGACTGCCCTGGGACCCTCTTCAGTTACAGCTGCTGTCTTCCTCACACCTCTTGAATTGCTGTTCAACTGTGAAGCGCTGCGTACGACTGGTAGCGCTATAGAAATGATTTGTAGTAGTAGTAGTTGTACCTGCTCTTGCACTCTTCAGAGATAGACAAGGATATTTCTAGAATCAGTGTCCCCACCCCCTCCGCTTTGTAACTTTTAGGTGGGGTAGGGGAACCTAGCAATACTGATACGGCCAGTTTTTATGGCACAGGAGTTTACTTTGAAAGGAAGGCCAACAACACTTTCCAATATCCTGAGATCTTTATTAGGGCATTTTTCAAAGCCATTTGAGGTGTGTATATAGCAATCCACTGGATAAATTCACTGTCTGGAAATTGTCCTCACTTAGTGCAGTTCACAGTAGGTGTTTTTTGGAGTTAGAAGTGTGTGGATTGTTCCAGAAACTGTATGCTTATAGCCACACTCAAGGTCATGGGGGTGTGTTTAGTTCAGGGGTGAAGGAGAAAAAAATAACTTATAAGGATTACATGTTCAAATGTATGTCTATTATTTTCCATGAAAACAATACTGCAGAAAAAGCAGGTGCAAATATCCATGGATACTTCATACTTGTAGCAAGTTTCAAAGCAAAAGTGCCCAAGTAGGTGCACTTTGAAATAAAAGGTCCACAGGTTAAAAGCACCTGCGGACTGTGCCATAAGGTTAACAGTCTTGGAGCTCTGACCACGTGACCTGCTAGCTGGCAAGTGGTTCACATAAAAACTTTTTGCCACACTGGCTGGGAGCTAGCTGACAACTCTCCCCTGGTCCTTATTGAGAGGGACACTCCCTGCCTCAGATCTATGCAATATGGCTTTAATTGTGATAGGAGGGGTGTTGGGCTGTCACTTGTGCAGATGCACTGCTTTACCTTCTGATTTCAGGGAATGCTTGGTTTAGCAAGAGGAGCAGGAGTACTTTAGAGATTATGTTGAGGAGAGGTCATGGGACATGAGCTCAAGATATGCCTCTGTCATGTACTCTGTGTGATCTTGGGCAGATCATTTTAATTCCCTGTCCATCTAGAGACCAAAAGAGCCAGTGTCTTAATCTAGCTTCTCCAGTCAATATAATAAATAATTGGGGGGGGGGGGGGAACAAAGACAAAATCTAACAACTCTCTTGTGTTCCGATTTATTTTATTTATTTATTTATTTATTTATTTATTTATGCATTCTTGTATCCTACTGTTAACCAAAAACAAGTTTCAGTTCAAAGTGGCTTACAATTTACAAAATATCTTGCAATTTACATTTTGGTGGAGTTCTAATCAAGCTTTTAAGTGTGGGGACATCATTTTTAGTTTGTGTGGTTATTCAAGAGTTTATGAGGAGATAGATTAGACAAGAAGATGGCATCTGTGGCTTTTGTCATTTTTTGTTATGTTTTGGAGTTATTTATTCATTTGTTTTGCAGGGTTGATTTGAGGAGGAAAAGTGAGGTGGTCTCTGTGGTTAGCTGTAGAATTTTTTTTAAAGAGATAGATCTTCATTTCTTTCCTGAAATGGAGGATGTTTGAGATGCTTCTTATGGCCTTTGGTATTGAGTTCCACCCTTTGGAACCCATGTAGCTAAATCCTGCTGTGTAGATGATTTTGTAGGTAGTGCTTCTGCAGTTGGGTAGATGTAGAAGTGGGTAGTTTCTTGTTTCTGGGTTTGCAATTCTGGGGGATAACTCGATCAAGTCCAGCATATATTTGGATGCCATATCAAATAGTATTTTGAAGATTAGGGTGCTCGCATTGAACAGTAGTCATGCCTTAATTGGTAGTCAGTGTAGTTTTTCAATTAATGGGATTGCTGTCTCGTATTTTGACTTCTTGAAGATCTGTCTCGCTGACGTGTTTTGGATTGTTTGTAGAGATTTAAGTGTGTTTTCCTTGCACCCTACATATGCTGCATTGCAGTAGTCTAGTTGTGATAATATCGCTGATTGGACTAATATCCTGAATGATTGTTTAGGGAAGTAGTCTCTTATCCTTCTCAGTTTCCATAATGTTCTGAAGCAATTTGATGTGACTGCTGATACCTGATTGTCCAGTGTTAGATGTTTGTCGAGGATGATTCCTAGTATTTTTAGTTTTATTTTGATTTGGCATGTCTGCTGGTTGATTTTGAAGTTTTGGTAAGATGTAGGGTTGTGTGGGCTTGATATGACCAGGAATTTGGTTTTGTCTCTGTTCAGTTTGAGTTTGAAAGTATTTAGGTTGTTTGAAAGTTGTTGCCCATTTTTCCATGAGATCTAGACCTTTTTTGATTTTGTCCAGTATGTTTGTGATATTGTTGTGAAAAGGTATGTAGATAGTGATGTCTTTTGCATATATGAATGGATTTAACCCCATTAGTTCCAGCTTTTTGCCAAGTGGTGCCATAATTATGTTGAACAATATTGGTGATATTGGCGATCCCTGTGGCACCTCGCATTGAGAGATCCATAGGGTAGATATCTGGTTACTAAATCAAAAAATAAGGGCAAGAACCCTAAAAGTCAATTCAAATATACACAAATATACAGTGAGAGTTCTCTTATAGTCTGACTTCTAAATCCAGTGATTTTTACAGGAGGAAAAAGCCTCAAGAAGCTCATAAGTGCAATAAGCAGCTAGAGCAGGGCTGCTTCATCATTGGCACAAAAAACCTCCTTGTATTTAAACAGTATGTATGCCAACTGCAAAGCTCTACTCCAAATTGTATGCAGAAAGGTATTTAGCTTAAAGCGGGTCGTCCTTAACTCCTCTTTTCAACAAAGAAGGACCGCGAGCTACGGTGACCAATGTTTCGTTGCCTGCTTCAGGGTCCAACAGTCAGGAATTATGGTGGCAGGCGTTTAAAATAAAATCTGAATGCTGTGGGCTGAATATTATCCCAAGAGGTTAATAAAGTTATATATTCACACAGTTGAGATGCTGGATACTGGCAATATCCAGTCTGTTATCTGGTTACTTAGGACAGCCTTCGACCTGTCCTAAGTTATCTGCCCTAGGCCTATCCACATAGGGGGGAATTATAAACTAGTATTCTGCAACCGCCTTTTGCAGAATATTAGTTTAGCACAGATCTTGCTCCTAATTTTGGGCATGAGTAATTTCACCTGCAGAAACATGGAGTAAATGCTGGTGCGTGATTAATGGCATTTGGGAGTGAAAATGACTTTATTCTATAACATCACACCTAATTTCTGGGAATGCCCCTGACCCACCTGTGCCCCTGATAGTTTGTATCCAGCATATTCTGTTTGGTGCTACGTGATCAGTGAGTTGACAACACATATACAAGTAGGACTCTTCGTTTTGCATTCATTACTTGGTGTATTTATTGACCCCTGATGCAGACGCTTTTTAGCGTCGAAACACGGCCTGTGTCGGGTCGTTATCTCTGATATAATAAAGACTGTTGGATTCACGTCTCCAGTGGTGAATCGTCTATTAGTCTCTACTTTTGCCTTCTGCCACCTGTGCCCCTCCCATGATCACGCCCCCCTCCCCTTTTGAGTTGCACGCTATAAAATTTAGGCGTGTGTATTTTATAGAATAAGCCGAAAGGCAGATCCATGTGTAAACCCATATGACTGCAATTAACACCAATTATTGATTGTTAACAGCTCACTAGTTCATGCACGGATCTGGGATCCACGCCCAAATTTGGACAACATATAGAATCTGGTGGATAATGCTGAGATGGTGTGTTCGGATATTCAGAATATCTGGAAAAATGTTTCTGAATATTGCCATGTAAATGTATAAATGCCTTTGGTGGTGGTGGGGGGGGGGGGGGGTGGTGGAATTGAACGAAGATCCTTCCCAGTAACACCTGCCTGTGTTGACTCTGTTTTACACAACCCCACATCCCCTAGCCTCTTTTTGGGTTCTTTCCTCCTCCTTGCCTGGTGCTGGTCTTTGGTTGCAGAAATCTTCAGACAGTAAAGAAGAGAACAGAGCATGGGGCCTGTAAGCCTGTATATGGTCACAGACCCTGCAGTCCTTCCTTCCCTAGGTGCTTCCTTTCACTAGGACAAATGTACAAGGAGCAGGACTGACAGGAAGCTGGTGTGACTGTCTTGACTCACAGGCCTCAGGCTGATTTATTTTCTTTCTGTTGCCATACTGCCACTTGAAAATACCTGTCAGCCTGCGTCTTTGAGATCTGAACTGGCCCCAGTGGCAGAACCAGCTGAGGCCTTCAGAATTTGGAGCTGTAGCCAGTTGCCTACATTGCCATTGTGAATATCCAGACCTGTCTGTTGCACTTTCACACTTGTCGCAGTCACAAAGCAGAACTCATGTTTCTCTTTCTCTCTTTCACCAACATGCCAAAAATGATGTGGATACTTCTCTGCATGGAAATCAAAACACAGCTCTCAAGTGTTACCAAATTTATTGTGCAAGTATAGCAAAAGAAACAGAACAGCAAAATTTGTCCAAGAAAAATTAACTCCCTTTCACCTTCGCGGCACCAAAGGAAAACAGATGGGTCTGTTTTCTTGACGTGTCATACCAAAGTTGAATGAACCAGAAAAAGTACAACTAGGAAACAGAGTGAAATTAAATACACCATATTGCAGCCAGACAGCAGACATCATATAAAATTATTACCACAATTGCAGGTACCAAAAAGCAGCCAAAGCATTCTTATTCACGCTGGAATACCAACTGCCATCATGTCATGTTCCATGATGTCCATTGGGTCTGAACATCTGCTATGGTAGGTTGTCATGGTAGGTCAGGCGCTTCGATTTTGGAGGAGGTGGGGGTGGAGACTTCAACGCTCTATCTGGACTGGTTGGAGATAACTAAAAAAACAAAAAATAGAAACCAATGTTTTTATGATCATAAGCAAGGTTGAGAGTCACAAGATAGCTTTGCAGTACCTAGGCTGTGTCCATTTCCTAAGTGGTGGGCTATCTGGGCTATCTGTGCTGCTATCCTGTTTTAGGTTTGAATGAGCTGCGCTCACCTTGGTCAGGGGTTGAAGTGCTTTAGTGATGGTATCTAGATCTTCCTCTGTACTCATCCCTAGTTTGCTTTTATCAGGGAACCATCATTCATGGTCGCCATGATTTTCCTTTATCCCACTCACTCTCCACATATAGAGAGAGACCTGAGGCGTGTAGCACATCTCCTAGATATCAGTGGGGCCCAGCTGGGGGAATGGATGAGTATCGGTCAGCACACTAAACGAGCAGGTATTTAAGTTTTCAAATCAGTGGATGGGGGGGGGGGGAGGCGGAGAACTCAAATGGGAGGTATTACTTTTTCTTTTATTTATATTTTTTTGTTACTGGGGGGGGGGAGGAAAAGAAAAACGAGGTGGGTCAGGGATGGTTCTAACAATTGTTACACTATTGATGTTCGTTCTGTATACCTGTTGGATATGGGCGGCAGCATGGTTGCCCCATACTGAGGTAATGACAATGTTGTAACAGGCAGTTTAAAGGTTGTTCTGATGATGTTGTGATATTGTACCTCTGACTCAATAAAGATATTTAAAAAAAAAAAAAAAAAAAAAAAGAAAGAGCTCACCGTGGGACATGCTGAGGTGCCCTGCAGTAATTTAGCAATAAGTACATAAGTACATAAGTAATGCCATACTGGGAAAAGACCAAGGGTCCATCGAGCCCAGCATCTTGTCCACGACAGCGGCCAATCCAGGCCAAGGGCACCTGGCAAGCTTCCCAAACGTACAAACATTCTATACATGTTATTCCTGGAATTTTGGATTTTTCCAAGTCCGTATAGTAGCGGTTTATGGACTTGTCCTTTAGGAAACCGTCCAACCCCTTTTTAAACTCTGCTAAGTTAACCGCCTTCACCACATTTTCCGGCAATGAATTCCAGAGTTTAATTACACGTTGGGTGAAGAAAAATTTTCTCCGATTTGTTTTAAATTTACTACACTGTAGTTTCATCGCATGCCCCCTAGTCCTAGTATTTTTGGAAAGAATGAACAGACGCTTCACATCCACCTGTTCCACTCCACTCATTATTTTATATACCTCTATCATGTCTCCCCTCAGCCGTCTCTTCTCCAAGCTGAATAGCCCTAGCCTCCTTAGTCTTTCTTCATAGGGAAGTCGTCCCATCCCCGCTATCATTTTAGTCGCCCTTCGTTGCACCTTTTCCAATTCTACTATATCTTTCTTGAGATGCGGCGACCAGAATTGAACACAATACTCAAGGTGCGGTCGCACCATGGAGCGATACAACGGCATTATAACATCCTCACACCTGTTTTCCATACCTTTCCTAATAATACCCAACATTCTATTCGCTTTCCTAGCCGCAACAGCACACTGAGCAGAAGGTTTCAGTGTGTTATCGACGACGACACCCAGATCCCTTTCTTGGTCCGTAACTCCTAACGTGGAACCTTGCATGACGTAGCTATAATTCGGGTTCTTTTTTCCCACATGCATCACCTTGCACTTGCTCACATTAAACGTCATCTGCCATTTAGCCGCCCAGTCTCGTAAAGTCCTCTTGTAATTTTTCACAATCCTGTCGCAAGTTAACGACTTTGAATAACTTTGTGTCATCAGCAAATTTAATTACCTCGCTAGTTACTCCCATCTCTAAATCATTTATAAATATATTAAAAAGCAGCGGTCCTAGCACAGACCCCTGAGGAACCCCACTAACTACCCTTCTCCATTGTGAATACTGCCCATTTAACCCCACTCTCTGTTTCCTATCCTTCAACCAGTTTTTAATCCACAATAGGACATTTCCTCCTATCCCATGACCCTCCAATTTCCTCTGTAGCCTTTCATGAGGTACCTTGTCAAACGCCTTTTGAAAATCCAGATACACAATATCAACCGGCTCCCCTTTGTCCACATGTTTGTTTACTCCTTCAAAGAATTGAAGTAAATTGGTCAGGCAAGATTTCCCCACACAAAAGCCGTGCTGACTCGGTCTCAGTAATCCATGTCCTCGGATGTGCTCTGTAATTTTGTTTTTAATAATAGCCTCTACCATTTTCCCCGGCACCGACGTCAGACTCACCGGTCTATAATTTCCCGGATCTCCCCTGGAGCCTTTTTAAAAAATGGGCGTTACATTGGCCACCCTCCAATCTTCCGGTACCACACTCGATTTTAAGGATAAGTTGCATATCACACTGTGCACTAAACATTTTTCTCACAGAGTGGGCGTGTCTTTGCTAACTGATTAGAGCATGGTGGCGGTAAGGGCTCATGAGCTAATCATTTTAATGGTCACATGCTAATGACAACATTAATTTGTGACCATTAATGCCGGAAATTGGAAATCAGCTGTGGAAATAAATGGTCTTAGTGTACGGGAAAGACCTGCGTAAGGGTGCGTTAAGGCTACTTTTTTTTCTGCACCTTTGTAAAAGAACCCTACAGTCTTTTCCAGTGCCTAAATGCAGATTGCAGTGACTGAATGAGTTTGATCCTGGGGTGCTGGGTTCAATTCCCACTGCAGTTCCTTCTGCCTCTGGGCAAGTCACTTAACCCTCCATTGCCCCTGGTACAAAAATAAGTACCTGAATATATGTAAACCACTTTGAATGTAGTTGCAAACACCTCAGAAAGGTGGTATATCAAGTCCCATTTCCCTTTCCCTATTTGAGATTCTACATGGAATGTTGCTATTCCACTAGCAACATTCCATGTAGAAGCCTGCCCTTGCAGATCAGCAATGCGGCTGCGCAGGCTTCTGTTTCTGTGAGTCTGACGTCCTACATGAGTAGCCTAGTGGTTAGTGCAATGGACTTTGATCCTGGGGAACTGGGTTCGATTCCCACTGCAGCTCCTTGTGACTCTGGGCAATTCACTTAACCCTCCGTTGCCCCAGCTACAAATAAGTACCTGTATATACTGTGTACACCGCTTTGAATGTAGTTGCAAAAACCACAAAAAGGCAGTATATCAAGTTCCATTCACCTTTCCCTTTCTCTTGCAGTGCTGTTATCTAGCCTGCTATTAGGTGGCAAAGAAAGAGAAGTATTGGGCAATTCTATCATAGGCTGCCTATAAATAGACACCCAGAAGGTGCCTGGTAGGAGCATGTTCTATAAGAGAATGCAGGTGCTTACTTTCCGTTACAGAATACTAGCCTAATCAAATAGATATGCGTGCATGCCTGGCCCTTTAGACATGACCACTTACATCTAACAGCTGGTGTAAATGTCCATGCCTAAATGCCAAACATACATGCGTAACATCTGTAAGGTATGTGCATAAATGGGAATCCCACCCATGCCTGCCCTGGCTCTGCCCCCGGGTTACCACACCCCCACCCCCCCTGGCTCCATTTAGGTATCCTGATACAACACAGTGAAAGCTTTTCCTTTAATGTCATCGCACTGATACCATTACAAAATGCTAGCGTAATCCGCCATAGGTGCACCTACTTTTTCAATACCCGCAATTACACCTGCTACAGAGCAGGAGTAACTGTGGTCACATAATTGCGGAAGGGTGCGCAAAACTTAGTTTTATGCTGTATTCTACAGCTCCGCCCATGCTCCACCCATGCAAATGTCCCCCTTGCATTTATGTACTATGTGACGTACGTGTGCCCTTAGCGAATAGAGCTTAGTCACATTGCCATCACTTATAGGCACAAATATACACATACCTATGAAAGCACTAATGTTATGTACATTTATATACATAAATGGTATGTAAATATGGGTGTTACAGTTATCAAATTGCTCTTCATGTGCTCAGCCCTCACTCCAGCAGACCATGAGCACTTCAGCAGCAGTTCCAGCCATGAGCAGCCCAAGGAGCTAGAGCCAAGAAGAGAACTGGTGATTCCAGAACAGAGGAGTGAAACACAAGCCTTAGGGGTTGGTGATTCCAGAACAGTGGAGCAGAACACTAGCTACAGTGGTTGGCCATTCCGGGACAGAGGAGCGGAACATTAGCCACAGTGGCTGGCCATTCCTGAACAGCGGAGTGGAACACTAGCCTTAATGCCATCAGGCTTTCCTGACCATCATTGAACCAAAAAGAGGGATCTCAACACTCTACTTTCTGCATTCTCACATATGAGTGCACAACATCGGAGAAACCTTCCTTTTGCTCACTTCTTTTGTGCATATTATACAATTTGGGTGCAGAGCTCGGCTCTATGTATATTGCCTAGGGCACATGCACATTCTCAAGGTGGAAGATGTGACTATTCCCCCATGGCTTTGCCAAGGCCTTGTGAATAAGTGGTGGGAGAAATCATACCTTCCCAGTGGAGGTGCCTTTCCCTTGTTCCGTCACTTCTGTCTGCTCCGTGAAACTCTCATACACAGAGGCACTGAACTTACGGGGCAGAGGTGGAGGTCTGTTTGCACTTTTTATTCGACCTTGAAAAGCATTGTGAGTCGAACCTTTACACCAGGAGGAAAAAGAGGAATTATTTCAGCAGTAAAGGGAAGGATCCTTATCCCACACCAAGGCATGTAAATAGATGTAGTGCATCTACCACAGCATTGCATTGAAAACTGGATGCACACCACAGAGCAAGTAACACTATCAGCCTGTTCTTTGGGTAATATTACCAATATCCATGGATATATTAGTTGCAGAGCTTGCCTTACTTTTTATTACATTTCAAAAGTCACAACGTTCCTGATGGCAAATTGAAATTTACATTATATGACAATTTATGTATAGTATTCTGTATATGGTATGCATAAATAATAGTCTATATAAAAGATGATAAATTCAATCCTAATTATATCTTTTTTTAGAGCTGGGTTGTAAATGTCACTATGCATCTCTTGTAGTATAGGGCACATCCTAACTCCTAATACATTTCCCAACTTTCCATAATGCTAATTTTTCTTACCAAAGTACCAAACTCTGGAACTCATTACCATAGGCGGTCGGTGGCCCAACTGTTTGGGGAGGCTAAAGGGGGTGGGGTTAGGGGCGGGGCCAGGGGCGGCGCTTACATCCATAATTGTCTGACAACACACAGAAAAAAAATAAGTAAAAATAAAAGTCACAATTAATACCTTTTATTAAATTTAGATATTAGATATGTATCATATGTCAAAGAATAAAGGGGTTGCTCAAAGCATATACTAACCACAATCGCTCAACTGCAAAACACTATGCATAATCTTGTGCAAAAACACACTCAGAACCTAACTGTACCATAAATATTACACTGGGCAGACCATAATACACCAATATACCACCCATACGGAAAATGCAGACTGTCAACAATATGAAACAAGGGATCATAATATTACAATTCTCATGTAGAGCCACAAAACACCCTTTTAGGGTGAATAGTGTTCACAATGAGCTCCTTTTATTAATGACCATATGTAGATCCTTCAAGAGGTAGTGTGTCATGATTTAGGCTCTACACCCTTTCTGATGTTTTGGTGCCACCTCAGTAAGGTCAACACACAATCTCTCCACTGCAAAACACTATACACAAACTTGTGCAAAAACACACTCATAACCTTACCAAACCATAACAGCACTAATTCCAAGGACAGGACGAGCTACAACCTTATGCGTGGAAAGGCAGCACTATAATTACACCTGGCTCTAAAACACCAGTACACAACCTAGTGAAACAAAAAACAAAAAACCAAAAAGGGCTGCAAATACTACATCTTGATCACGCATGAAAAACACGACACAACAGAAATGAAGGCAAAATACTGAAATGGAAAGTTATCTCAAGAAGTCAGACTCAGCATGCAGCAATACTAGAAAAATTGAAACTTGCATGCAAAATATCACAGATGCACATTTCCAAGCTAACATATTCCAATTAATAAATTCTGAATAAAAAAATGTTTTCTACCTTTGCTGTCTGAGTATTTAGTTTTTATATTAGCTTTGGTCCCAGTGTCTTCTGTTTTATGCAGTGTCTTCTTTCCATTTGATATTTTTTCTCTCACCATGTCCACCATCCTTCTGTGTCCTTATGTGTCCTGTCTACCATCTGTAGCCGTGTCCCTATCCTTTCTCCAGTTTCAACATCTGCCCTCAAAGTGTTCCAATCCAGCCCTTAAATTCAGCAATTTTCCCTCCATCCATATCCAGCATTTCTCCTCACTCCCCTTCCCTCTACCCATGTGCATCTACTTCAAAAACACATAAATAAGACAGAAGCTGATCTAGAGGGCAGCTGATAAAATGGTCAGTGACCTTTGTCTCTGTATGCTTTGACACTTAGAGATTTATGTATACTTTGGAAGAAAGGTTGCAGAAGGTCCATAAGGTGTCTGAGGAAGCACCAGATGTCCTCTTGGAGGGGGGGGGGGGGTCACTTTGTCTTTCTTTGATTCTCTCCCCTTGACATGAAAAGAGAAAATTTTACCCCCAAGGAGCTTTCCTTTACTGATTTTGTTAAGGAGGCAGCCATGTCTGTCCCATCCCATTTGAGTTAGAAAACTGAGGATAGACCCAAGGCTGAGCTGTTGGACTTCCTTGAGCTTGACTCACTCCCAAAGGATGCTGTGATAGTGGTCATGCACATGATCTTTAAAAAAAAAAAAAAGAGTACAGATAAAGCAGTAGGAGACATCCTTCTTCTCTGTATAACCTATTTACAGGAAGGCTGACTATACGTACATAGAAGGTTCTCAGATTTCAAAAGCTCCTGTTTCCTTACCATGCTTTGGGGGTTAAATTTCCTTTCAAAAGAGCCAAGAGTTCCATGAATCACTCCTCGGTGCCCCCATGGAGTCCATTAGGAATAAGGTTCCCCCCCCCCCCCCCAGAATGCTATGCTTATTCCCCTTATACATATTACCATCTCTTCATTAGCTTGCACGCGCGGAACTTAGTGAGCAGTGTTATTTCCAGAAAAGGCTGCAGAACTTTGCCAGCTAGTAACCAGGCAGCTGGAGTGTAAAAAGCACATGGCTGTCAACCCATGATGCTTTTGATGTGGCATCCAGGCCCTCTGTTGTGGGTATTGGGATGTGCAGACCAGTGGCGTACCTAGGTTGGCTACCAACTGGGGTGGGTTGCCGCTACTCCACCCTGGCGCATCACTCCTCCCTTCTTGGTTTATCACCCACCTCCTCCTCCGATGCACATCAGCCTCACCACCTAGGGTGAGGCAGACGTTCAAATATTTGAAAAGTATTAATCCGCAAACAAACCTTTTCCGGAGATGCGAAGGAGGTAGAACGAGAGGACATGAAATGAGATTGAAGGGGGGCAGGCTCAAGAAAAATGTCAGGAAGTATTTTTTCATGGAGAGAGAGTGGATGCTTGGAATGCCCTCTCGCTGGAGGTGGTGGAAATGAAAACGGTAAAAGAATTCAAGCACGCGTGGGATAAACATAAAGGAATCCTGTTCAGAAGGAATGGATCCTAAGGAGCTTAGCCGAGATTGGGTGGCAGAGCCGGTGGCGGGAGGCGGGGAAAGTGCTGGGCAGACATACGGTCTGTGCCAGAGCCGGTGGTGGGAGGCGGGACTGGTGGTTGGGAGGCGGGGATAGTGCTGGGCAGACTTATATGGTCTGTGCCAGAACCGGTGGTGGGAAGTGGGGCTGGTGGTTGGGAGGTGGGGATAGTGCTGGGCAGACTTACACGGTCTGTGCCCTGAAAAGGACAGGTACAAATCAAGGTAAGGTATACACAAACAGTAGCACATATGAGTTTATCTTGTTGGGCAGACTGGATGGACCATGCAGGTCGTTTTCTGCCGTCATCTACTATGTTACTATGTTATGTTACTATCTGCTTCCTCTGTCTTCCCTCCCCTCATCCATGACCAGCATTTCTCCTCTCTCCCTTCCACTCCATCCATGTGCATCTTCTTCCTTTTTCTTTCCTTCCCTCCATCCTTGTTGAACATTTCTCCTCTCTTCTGTGCCCTCCACTCCATCCATCCATGTGCATCTCCTTCCTGACTTCCCTCCCCTCCATCCATCCACCCATGGCCAGCAATTCTCCTCTCTCCCCTGCCCTCCCCTTCATCCATCCATGGCCAGCAATTCTCCTCTCTCCCCTGCCCTCCCCTCCATCTGAAGCCACTGATTGTTTCCCACCCATGTCCAGCGATCTCTTCTCTCCCCCTGCCCTCCCCTTCATCCATCCATGGCCAGCAATTCTCCTCTCTCCCCTGCCCTTCCCTCCTCTCCATCGATCTTTTTTGTCTCCCCCTGCCCTCCCCTTCTCTCCATGTCCAGCGATCTGTTCTCTCTCCCTGCCGTCCCCTCTTCTCCAGTGATCTCTTCTCTCCCCAGCCCTCCCCTTCTCTCCATGTCTAGCGATCTGTTCTCTCCCCCTGCCCTCCCCTCCTCTCCCCTCCTCTCCAACAATCTCTTCTCTCCCCCTGCCCACCCCTCCTCTCCAGCGATCTCTTTCTTCCCCCTGCCCTCCCCTCCTCGTCCAGCGATCTGTTCTCTCCCCTGTGCCCTCCCCTCCATGACCAGAGATTCTCCCTGACAGCCCTCAGCTCCCTGAAAGCCCTCCTCTTCGTTCCTTCCTACCCCCCCCAAGCGTTTAACCCTTTTGCTGTCCGTGGCAGTGACGTTAGTAAAAAAGAAGGCACTGCAGGCTCGCCTCCAGCTTCTCCCTTCACACAGTGTCCCGCCCTCGCGGAAACAGGAAACACATCATCGGAGAAGGCGGGACACTGTGTGAAGCGGTAAGGGAGAAGCTGGAGCCGGAGGCGAGCCCACAGTGCCTTCTTCCTCACTGACGTCAAAGCCACGGAAAGTAAAATGCACGAACGCACGCGCGCGGGGACGGGAGGAATGGAGAGGAGTCGGGCAGCCGGTCAGGAGGGAAGGAGCCCTGCGCTTGTGGGGACAGCAGGGAAAGAAGGTCACAATTGGGCTGGGGAGGCTTAGCCTCCCCAAGCCTCTTATACAGAGCGCCTATGCGCATTACCCAAGTATATTAGACACTCAGTCAATTATAGATTTCTTTAGATTTGTGTTCAGCTAAAATGAAAGGAATTTTTTTAAATAGTTGCATTTTTGTATTAATATTCATTGTCTTGTAATGCTTCTTCTTAATTTGTTATGTAAGCTGCGTTGAACCTGAGATTTCTTGGGAAAATGCAGGGTAGAAATGTCATAATAAATAAATAAAATAATAATAAATAAATCCATACCTGTTATGGTGGGTGAGGACATCTTTGACTCCTTGGACAGCAGCTCTTGCTTTCCTTCTTCAACAGAGCACAAGTTGGTCTCACTCATGTTCCGTGACAGCCTCCTGTTTCCATCCTGTGTGAACAAAAGCATCCAGATGTCTATCAGTGTTCCATGCACACATAAGTACATAAGCATTGCCACACTGGGACAGACCAAAGGTCCATCAAGCCCAGCATCCTGTTTCCAACAGTGGTCAATCCAGGTCACAAATACCTGGCAAGATCCCAAAAAAGCTCAATACATTTTATGCTGCTTATCCCAGAAATAAGCAGTGGATTTCCCCCAAGTCAATTTAATAATGGTCTATGGACTTTTCCTTTAGGAAACCACCTACCTTTTAAAACTCTGTTATGCTAACCACCTTTACCACATTCTCTGGCAACAAATTCCAGAGTTTAATTACATGTTGAGTGAAGAAACATTATCTCCGATTCGTATTAAATTTACTACTTCGTAGCTTCATCACATGCCCTCTAGTCCTAGTATTTTTGGAAAGAGTAAACAAACGATTCACGTCTACCCAGTGGCGTTCCTAGGCTGGATGACACCCAGGGCGGATTGCCGATGCGCCCCCCCCGGGTGCAGCACGATCTCCCCCCCCCCCGGTGAAATTACACCCCCCCGGGTGCAGCGCGACCCCCCGGGTGCATTTTTACCTGCTGGGGGGTGCTGCACGCCTGTTGGCTCCGAGTCCGCTCGCTCCCTGGCTGCTGCTTCCTCTGCCCCGGAACAGGAAGTAACCTGTTCCGCGCAGAGGGAGCAGCAGGGAGGGAACGAGCAGACTCGGAGCCAACAGGCGTGCGGCACCCTCCCAGCGGCGTGCACCCGGGGCGGACCGCCCCCACCGCCCCCCCCTTGGTACGCCATTGCGTCTACCCGTTCCACTCCACTCGTTATTTTATAGATCTCTATCATATCTCCCCTCAGCCGTCTCTTCTCCAAGCTGAAGCGCTCTAGATGCTTCAGACTTTGCTCATAGGGAAGTCGTCCCATCCCCTTTATCATTTTCTTCGCCCTTCTCTGTACCTTTTCTAATTCTACTATATCTTTTTTGAGATGCGGCAACCAGAATTGAACACAATATTCGAGGTGTAGTTGTACCATGGACCGATACAAAGGCATTATAACATCCTCACTTTTGTTTTCCATTCCTGTCCTAATAATACCTAACATTCTATTTGCTTTCTTAGTCGCCGCAGCACACTGAGCAGAGGATTTCAACGTATAATTATCAACAACGTCGAGATCCCTTTCTTGGTCGGTGACTCCTAATGTGGAACCTTGCATTATGTAGCTATAGTCCGGGTTCCTCTTTCCCACATGCATCACGTTGCACTTGCTCACATTAAACGTCATCTGCCATTTAGACACCCAGATTCCCGGTCTTGTAAGGTCTTCTTGTAATTTTTCACAATCCTCTCGCGATTTAACAACTTTGAATAACTTTGTGTCATCAGCAAATTTAATTACCTCACTAGTTACTCCCATCTCTAAATCATTTACAAATATGTTAAAAAGCAGCAGTCCTAGCACAGACCCCTGGGGAACCCCACTATCTACCCTTCTCCATTGAGAATACTGACCATTTAAACCGACTCTCTGTTTTCTATCCTCTAACCAGTTTTTAATCCACAACAGGACACTACGTCCTATCCCATGACTCTCCAATTTCTTCTGGAGTCTTTTATGAGGTACTTTGTCAAATGCCTTTTGAAAATCCAGATACACAATATCAACCGGCTCGCCTTTATCCACGTGTTTGTTCACCCCTTCAAAGAAATGTAATAGATTGGTAAGACAAGATTTCCCACCACGAAATCAATGTTGGCTTTGTCTCATTAATCCATGCTTTTGAATATGCTCTGTAATTTTGTTCTTTATAATAGTCTCTACCATTTTGCCCAGCACCGATGTCAGGCTTACTGGTCTATATCCCTCTAGAACCTTTTTAAAATATCGGCGTTACATGGGCTACCCTCCAATCTTCTGGTACCATACTCAATTTTAAAGATAAATTACATATTACTAGTAATAGTTCCGCCAGTTCATTTTTCAATTCTATCAGTACTCTGGGATGAATACCATCCGGTCCAGGAGATTTGCTACTCTTCAATTTGTCAAATTGCCCCATTACATTCTCTAGGTTTTTAGAGATTTCATTCAGTTTCTCCAACTTGTCAGCTTCGAATACCATTTCTGGCACCGGTATCTCTCCCAAATCTTCCTCAGCGAAGACCGAAGCAAAGAATTCATTTAATCTCTCCGCTATAGCTTTGTGTTCCCTGATCGACCCTTTTACCCCTCGGTCATCTAGCGGTCCAACCGATTCTTTTGCTGGCTTCTTGCTTTTTATATACCTAAAAAAAACTTTACTATGTGTTTTTGCCTCCAACGCAATCTTTTTTTCAAAGTCCCTCTTTGCCTTCCTTATCAGCGCTTTGCATTTGACTTGACATTCCTTATGATGTTTCTTATTAATTTCAGTCGGTTCCTTCTTCCATTTTCTGAAGGATTTTCTTTTAGCTCTAATATCTTCCTTTACCTCACTTTTTAACCATGCCAGCTGTCGTTTGGTCTTCCTCCCTCCTTTTTTAATACACGGAATATATTTGGCCTGGGCTTCTAGGATAGTATTTTTGAACAGCATCCATGCCTGATGTAAAATTTTGACCCTCGCAGCCATTCCTCTAAGTTTTTTTTTTCACCGTTCTTCTCATTTTATCATAGTCTCCTTTTTGAAAGAAACGCTAATGTATTGGATTTCCTGATTATACTTACTCCAAAGCTAATATCAAATCTGAACATATTATGATCACTGTTATCAAGCGGCCCCATCACCATTACCTCCCGCACCAGATCATGCACTCCACTAAGGACTAGGTCTAGAATTTTTCTTTCTCTTGTTGTCTCCTGTACCAGCTGCTCCATAAAGCAATCCTTGATTTCGTCAAGGAATTTTACCTCCCTAGCGTGCCCTGATGGTACATTTACCCAGTCAATTTTGGGGTAATTGAAATCACCCCTTATTATTGTGTTGCCCAGTTTGTTAGCCTCCCTAATTTCCGATAACATTTCTACATCTGTCTGTTCATCCTGTTCAGGTGGACGGTAGTACACTCCTATCACTATCCTTTTCCCCTTTACACATGGAATTTCAATCCACAGGGATTCCAAGATGTGTTTTGTTTCCTGCAGAACTGTCAATCTATTTGATTCAAGACCCTCCTTAACATAAAATGCTACCCCTCCACCAATTCAATCCACCCTATCACTACAATATAATTTGTACCCCAGCATGACAGTGTCCCACTGGTTATCCTCCTTCCACCAGGTCTCAGAGATGCCTATTATATCTAGTTTTTCATATAGTGCAATATATTCTAACTCTCCCATCTTATTTCTTAGGCCTCTGGCATTCGCATATAGACATTTCAAACTATGTTTGTTGTTCCTATTTACATCATGCTCAGTACTTGACAGTAATAATTTGCAATCTTTTGTCTGATTTTTATTTTTATTTAAGTACACTTGATCTACTATGGTCTCTTTTGCAACCTCACTATCGGGATACACTATCTTCCCAGTTTTGGTGATATCTTTAAACGATATCTTATTCCGAACCATGCGCTTTTGAGCGACTGTCGGCCTTCCCCCAGTCTCTAAAAGTTGCTCTATCTCCTTTTTAAATGCTGATGCTAGCAGCCTGGTCCCACCCTGGTTAAGGTGAAGCCCATCCTTTCAGAATAGGCTCCCCATTCCCCAGAATGTTGCCCAGTTCCTAACAAATCTAAAACCCTCCTCCCTGCACCATTATCTCATCCACGCATTGAGACTCTGGAGCTCTGCCTGTCTCTTGGGCCCTACGCGTGGAACGGGTAGCATTTCAGAAAATGCTACCCTAGAGGTTCTGAAGTTGAGCTTTCTACCTCTCTCCCACATTTTCCTATATCATTGGGACCCACATATACCAAGACAGCCGGCTCCTCCCCAGCACTATATAAAATCCTATCTAGGTGATGCGTAAGGTCCGCCACCTTCGCACCAGGCAGGCAAGTCACCAGGCGATCCTCATAGCCACCAGCCATCCAGCTATCTACATGCCTAATAATCGAATCACCCACTACAACAGCTGTTCTAACCCTTCCCACCTGGCAGGGACAGTGTCTTTCTCAAAAATTTCTCAGAATTATAGGCATGGTTATATGTTCAAGGCAGATATAGGCTGTCAAATTCTAAACTTGACCTTACAATGTCACCAGGGTTGTGCAAACTGACCAGACCTCCAAGATTATGGCCATATGGGAAAATTACTTTCTAGGCTTTCCTCTAGGTTAGAAAAAGATAACCAATACTTCACCACCATGGGCAGGGACAGCCTAGATCCTAACCCCCTGATGGCGAACCTATGACACGCGTGTCAGTACTGACACGCGTAGCCATTTTCGGTGACACGCGGCCGCATGTGGCCGCATACAGAGAAGCAGCGGAGTTCCTTGCTGACACCCGGGGCGGATTGCCGATGCGCCCCCCCCAGGTGCAGCGCGACCTCCCCCCCCCGACGAAATCACCCCCCCCGGTGCATGTTTACCCGCTGGGGGGGGGGGGGGGTGCCGTGTGCGCTCCTATTGGCTCCCTCCGAGTCCTCCGCTTGTTCCCTCCCTGCTGCTCCCTCTGCCCCGGCTCCTGCACGGCCGTTAGGGGATCTTTGACCTCACTTCCGGCCGGCGGAGCAGAGAGCAGCGGAATGCCGTGGGGGACGCATCTCTGAGGGCCCTGTGATCACCATTACCAGCAACCATCATCCAATCTACTGTTCTGGGGTGTCGTGGATTTGTAATTGACCATCATTACTGAGATAGGTGAGGGGGAGGCTGGGAGAGGCGAGGGCATGTGCTATGGGTGCCGTTTCCCGCCATTAGAAATAGCGGCAGCCATCTTAATTTACATAAGGTGGTCAGTTAGGCTAGTTAACCCCTAATTGCCTACAGGGCTAACAGGCTATCTATAATTCTATCTTCTGTCACTGCCCCCCTGATGGAGAACCCAAAAAATAAAAAAACAAGGTTAAGTAAAGGAAGTGGTAGTAGCAGTAGCCGACCCTTTCAAGAGACATGGACCGAGATGTATGGCATTATAGAAAAAAATGGCAGATCATTTTGCGTTCTATGTACTGAAACGGTAGTAAGCAGAACGTGGAATATAAATAGACATTTTGAAACTAATCATTCCCAGCTCTTGAAAAAAAGTGAGGATGAAAGGAAGGAATACATTTCCAGGCAGCTACACTTTTATAAGAGCCAAACTAATTCCATCCTTAAATTTGTAAAAGGTTCTACAAATTTAACATCTGCAAGTTTGAGCATTGCTCACTCCATAGCTCAGCATGGAAAAGCACTCAGTGAGGGAGGATTTATTAAAGAAATTCTCCTAAGATGTGCACCAGTTCTATTTCACGATATGCAGAATAAAGATGCAATTATTAAGAGAATATCTGAGTTACCAGGAAATTTGGAGTGCCTGGATCCGATTACCAGACACTTTTAGCACCCTGAAAAATATAGCAATGGCTTTACTCACAATTTTTCCCTCTACGTACTTTTGTGAAACCTTATTCTCAGCGTTAAATAATATCAAAACCAACAAAAGAAACAGATTGAAAGATGAAGTTAGTAGCGCTTGCTTGGGCTTGAAGTGTACAAAATACCAACCTTCAATTGAAGATTTAGCCAATGAAATTCAGCAACAAAAAAAATCACTAATAGGCAGATTAGTTAAAGAATTCCCCCTCCCCCTCACTTATCTTAGTTCACGGCACCCCACACAAGTTAAATAATATCAAGACCAACAAAAGAAACCGACTGACAGATGAACAAAGAAGTCACTAAGCAGGTAAGTTAAATAATTAGGTTTTGGTTTATTAAATACAGTTATATATTACAATTATACATTTTTGTTATTTAAACTATAAATATCGTGAAATTATGGTTTTTTTCTCGAAGTGACACACCACCCGAGTTATGCTCGGTTTTTTGGCGAATTTTGACACACCAAGCTCAAAAGGTTGCCCATCACTGTCCTAACCTAACCTTCAGCTGTGACCCCTCCCCCAGTAGTTTAACATCTTCCCTTCCTCTTCCTATGCCCCCAGGTTGCCAGCATCTCTCCTTTACTTCTTTTATCCCCCTGTGGCCACCACCTCTCCTTCCCCTTTCTACTCCCCCCCATTGGGTCAACCCCTCCCCTCTACTTCCCCTCCACTCCCCACTCCCATGGCCTGCATCTCTCCTTCTCCCCTCTGCTCCTCCCCTTGTCCTAGTCCCCTCTCTACCTCTCCTCCCCCAAGTGGACAGCATTTCATCTCATCTCCCCTTCCCTACTCCCACCCCACATTTAGCATCTCCTCTTCCCTGCCTGCTTCTGGGCTGCTGATGCCGCCTACCTCCTCTCACACCAGCCCTCAGTTTAAAGAAGATGGAGCACTGCACAGACTCCTTAGGCACAGGTCCATGCTGAAACACTGCTGTATCCTGCCCCCCCCTATAATAAGTAGTCTGTCTCAGAGGGCTGCAGGACAACGCATTGCTTGAATGCAGGCCTGTGCTTACAGAACCTACACAATGCTCTTTTTAAAACTTGGGGCCAATGTGGGAAGTGCAGAATACCAGGAGCAGGATGAAAACTCTCATGTATGCCAGAGCCATGCTGCCCCCAATATTCTGAAATCCTAGTCCTCCAAGTGGCAGGGCGAGCCCTAACCATTGGTTAACTTCTGACTCTCTAGGTTCTGGTCACAGTTGTTTGTAAATTAATGTTGAGACTATTCTAATGACTAAGAACCAGACATATGTTTTAAAAACTATGTCATTTATTCTTTTAAGAACTTGTCTTGACCTAATTAGAAACGTAGTTTTAAAATTTCAGGTTTCCTAATATCTTCTAAAGCAGGAATTGTGCAGTTCTTTCCTGATTTCTCTTTGAATTACCATCTCGGTTTCACTGGTGTACATTTTCCAAGGCATAGTCAGGACTTAGGTGTGTAAAATAAAGAATTCTGGGAGAAATTTTCAATGTTCTTGGGCAGCTTCCAGGTTGAAGCTGACCTGCAAGCTTATTTACAAAGGGGAATTCCCCATGGATCTTTCCCTTGAAAATGCACCAGTGCACACATCACAAGTGGAGAAGTATTTGCAGACTTTGCACCTGTTCTTTGTGCCAGAAAGCATGCATGGAGAGGCATAATCGAACGGGGTGCTCAAGTTTTCCTGAGGGCGTCCTCGCAGGACGTCCCCGCAAAGGGGCGGGGAAATCCGTATTACCGAAACAAGATCGTTTCGATAATATGGTCGGGGACGCCCAAATCTCCACATTTAGGTCGACCTTAGAGATGGTCGTCCCTAGAGATGGTCGTCCCCGATTTTCAGCGATAATGGAACTTGAGGATGCCCATCTCAGAAACAACCAAATCCAAGTCCTTTGGTCATGGGAGGAGCCAGCATTCGTAGGGCACTGGTCCCCCTGACATGCCAGGACACCAACTGGGAACCCTAGGGGGCACTGCAGTGGACTTCAGAAAAAGCTCCCAGGTGCATAGCTCCCTTACCTTGGGTGCTGAGCCCCCCAAAACCCACTCCCCACAACTGTACACTACTACCATAGCCCTTAGGGATGAAGGGGGGCACCTAGATGTGGGTACAGTGGGTTTCTTGTGGGTTTTGGAGGGCTCACATTTACCACCACAAGTTTAACAGGTAGGGGGGATGGGCCTGGGTTCGCCTGCCTGAAGTGCACTGCAGTACCCACTAAAACTGCTCCAGGGACCTGCATACTGCTGTCATGGAGCTGGATATGATATCTGAGGCTGGCATAGAGGCTGGAATAAAATATTTTAACATTTGTTTTTAGGGTGGGAGGGGGTGGTGACCACTGGGGGAGTAAGGGGGAGGTCATCCCCGATTCCCTCCGGTGGTCATCTGGTCATTTAGGGCACATTTTTGTGGCTCATAAAAAAAAAGGACCAAGTAAAGTTGCCCAAGTGCTCATCAGGGACGCCCTTCTTTTTTCCATTATCGGTCGAGGATGCCCATGTGTTAAGCACGCCCCAGTCCCGCTTTCGCTATGCTTCCGACTCGCCCATGGGAACTTTGGTTGTCCCCGTGACGGAAAGCAGTTGAAGGCACCCAAAATCGGCTTTTGATTTATGCCAATTTGGGCGACCATGGGAGAAGGACACTCATCTCCCAATTTGTGTTGAAAGATGGGAGCCCTTCTCTTTCGAAAATGAGCCCAATGGTGATTTAACAATGAAATCACCATACACATTTTCCCTCACCTGACTCCATCCTACCTCTGCTTTCCCTCCACACTATTTCACTTCTCCCTGTACCAGGAGGTCAGGGACAGCAATTATCAAAAGGCTTTAGTATACTGGTAAAGGTGCATCTATTAATGTAAACCCTGTGAAACGTGCCCTCAGGTGGTCAATAATTACACGGATTGCTGCAGTCCTCACCAGCAGTGTGTTTTCTTTCCCTCTGGATTGTGTAGTTTTGCTTTGATTATTGGTGGGGCAAAAAGTTCCCAGAGATTTGTGCCTGCTTTTTCTGTGGATAAATTTTCAAACAACATCATGTGAAGTTTGAAAATCCAAAACTATGAACTCCTAATCTGTCCAAAAATACTAGGACTAGGGGGTATGCAATGAAGCTACAAACTAGTAAATTTAAAACAAATTGGAGAAAAAGTTTCTTCACTCAGTGTGTAATTAAACTCTGGAATTCATTGCCAAAGAATGTAGTAAAAGCAGTTAGCTTAGTGGGGTTTAAAAAAGGTTTGGATGGCTTCCTAAAAGAAAAGCCCATAGACTATTATTGAAATGGACTTGGGGAAAATCCATTGCTTATTTCTGGGATAAGCAGCATAAAATGTACTGTACTTTTATGGGATCTTGCCAGGTACTTGTGACCTGGATTGGCCACCGTTGGAAACAGGATCTGGGTTGATGGACCTTCGGTCTGTCCCAGTATGGCAATACTTATGTACTTATGTATTCTGGAGATGACGCCACAGTATGTGGGTGAAAGCAAGCACACTGTGCAGCAAAGAGCCAGCTAATTCTATAACATGGCCAGTAACATTTATGTGCTGATTACGTGTGTAAATGATGGCATTTTAATGTGTATGAGTCCATATACCTGCTTAGATGTCAGAAATCCACCCAAGTGGCTATTCTGTAAATATGCACGTATCTTGCATAGCAGCATTTTACAGGCAGGCATCTAATTAGACAGAGTTTGGAGGCAGTATGGGTGGGACTTGAGGGAGATTGTGTCTGATGACCTTAAGCTCTCCAAACAGGTAGAAAAAGCGATGGTCAAAGCCAGAAGGATACTTGGATGCATAAGGAGAGGGATGACCAGCTGGAAAACAGGTGATAGTACCCTTCTATAAGTCTCTGGTGAGGTCCCATTTAGAGTACTGTGTGCAGCAGTATAGGACAGGCTTAGGAATCTCAACATGTATACACTAGAAGAGAGGGGATATGATATAGACCTTTAAATACCTCAGTGGCAATACACAGGAGGTGAGCCTTTTTCAAATGAAGGAAAACTCTGGAATGAGGGAGCATACGATGAAGTTAAGAAGAAATAGGCTTAGGAGGAATCTCAGAAAATACTCTTTCACGGAAAGGGTGGTGGATGCGTGGATTGGCCTCCTGGTGGAGGTCGTAGAGACAAGGACTGTATCAGAATTTAAGAAAGCGTGTGACAGGCATTTGGGATCCCTTAGGAAAGGAAGACTTAGTGATTACTGAGGATGTGCAGAATGGATGGGCCTTTTGGCCCTTATCTGCCATCATGTTTCTATATTTCTTACATGCATATGGGGAAACTCAATAAATGGCATGCAAAAGAAGAGCGACCAAAATGATAAAGGGAATAGAACTCCTCTCATATGAGGAAAGGCTAAAGAGGTTAGGGCTCCTCAGCTTGGAAAAGAGACGGTTGAGGGGGGGATATGATTGAGATCTATAAAATCCTAAGTGGTGTAGAACGAGTAGAGGTGAATCGATTTTTCACTCTTTCAAAAAGTACAAAGACCAGGGGACACTCAATGAAGTTACATGGAAATACTTTTAAAACAAATAGGAGGAAATATTTTTTCACTCAAAGAATGATTAAGTTCTGAAACTCGCTGCTGGAGGATGTGGTAAGAGCAGTTGGCGTATCTGGGCTTAAAAAAGGTTTGGACAAGTTCCTGGAGGACACGTCCATAGTCTGTTATTGAGATACTAGTAAATAAGGCCCTTTTCTGACACAAATGAAACGGGCGCTAGCAAGGTTTTCCTTGGAGTGTGTATGTTTGAGAGAGTGTGTGTGAGAGTGACTTTGTGAGAGAGACAGATTGAATGTGTGTGGCTGCAAGTGTGTCTGTTAGAGAGTGTGTGTTGAGATTGACAGTGTGTTTGAGTGGGTATGTGAGCGAGAGTGTATGAGAGTGATAGAGTGTTTGACAGTGACTGTGTGACACATAGAGAGTGAATGTGATCCAGTGTGAGACATAGCGTGTGTTGTAGACAGTGTTAGAGAGTGAGAGAGACAGTGAGTGTGTGAGTGAGTGAGAGAGAGAGAGAGAGAGAGAGAGAGAGAGAGAGAGAGAGAGAGAGTGTGAGAGATAGTGTGTGTGATGGAGATACATCCCCCCCTCCCTATGTTTGCTCGAAGGACCCCCTCCGTCTGCTTCTGCCACTGTGTTGTCGCAGGACCCCTCATCTCCCTGTCTGGTCAGTCTCCCCCCCTCCTTTCAGGTCTCCCTGCAGCCCTTCTCTCAGGGCTGTGGGTCGCCCCTCCCCCCTTCGCCTGTGCTGTCAGGACCCCCTCCTCCGTCTCCATCTGTGGTCTGTGTACCTGTTCTGGCCCTCATCCTCCCCCTCCTTGTGCCTGAACTGTTGCTTAGCCTGTGGCAACAGTGGAGACAGCTGTGCAGGACCTCCTCTTCCAACCCCCTTGTCATGTTTGTAGAGGGAAAAAGAGGAAATGTGGCAAAATGTTTGTAAAAAGGAAGAGGGGCACTGCAGGCAGCACAGCGACCAGCTGTCAGCTGTGCAAGTGTAAACAAAACAAAACAAAAAGGAGTTTTGTGCTGCCTGTTCAGTCCCAGCTCGTATTTGGTGCTTGAAAGGACAGGAGGGGAGGGTGCACAGCACGAGCTGACTTACTTTGCCAGATGCGAAGCAACAGCTCCCGCCCTCGTTAGTTCCACATTCAGCTGCCAAGGCCACCGGAGAAAACAGAGGGAGGAGAAACGGGTGCAGAACTCCTCCAGCATATGTGCACAGCAAGGCGAGTGACGCTCCTCCCGAGTGACCCCTTCGCCTCTGACGCTCCTCCCTTCTTCTATTTGACTTCCCTCTGATAGGTCCCTCATTCGGTGTGACGCTCCTCCCTTTTCCTGTTTCAGTTCCCTTTGATAGGTCAGAGCGGTGCAGCTGTGACACTCCTCCCTTCTCTGATAGGTCAGGGCGGGGCAGAGATGTAGTGTGCTTAAAAATGGTTACAGAGCTTCGAACATACGAACTGTTGAAGCCTCAGAGTGTACTTTAGAATGTTGAGGGTGCTTTTTATGTGCAGATGGGGCGTGGCCTAGGGCGCAGATGGGCGTGGCTGAGTGCGGGTCTATGACTGAGGGTGAGTAGTCCGAATAGCCTAGCCTACCAGGAGGACAGGAGTTCAGGGCTTCACTGCCACAGATGGAGTGAGCTTCAGAACGACTGAGGGGGGATTTTATTTATATAGATACATGGGGGAAGCTGCTGCTTGCCCTGGGATTGGTAACATGGAATGTTGCTACTAATTGGGTTTCTGCCAGGTACTTGTGACCTGGATTGGCCACTGTTGGAAACAGGATACTGAGCTAGATGGACCATTGATCTGACCCAGTATGGCTATTCTTTTGACTGAATGGGCCATATGGCCTTTATCTGCTGTCATTTTTTATGTTTCTAATATGATGCAAGACATGGTATACAGTTTATTGCCACAGAGGTGGATAATGATCACCAGGGGTAGGGGGTTTGGGGGGGTGTTCCAACTTAACCCCCTGCTGTCGGGGGAATGAGATAAGCTGCCTGGACCCATCTCATTTTCTCAAATCCCATCCAATGCAAGTGCAAGCTCTTGTGAGCCAGGCCATGATAATGGTCATAACGTCTTGCCCTGCTCATCTGGCAGACCACTTGATGAATGAGTATCCAGTGATCTACACTGTCTCTCCTCCAGCCATGGATCCTACAAAATACAACAATGTTAGTAATGGGGAGGAGAATCACAACCTGATTAAGTTCTATTCCTCTGCATGGCAGCAGGATTAAGTATCCTAGTGGTCAAGCCAGTAGCAGCCCCTATCCGGAAAGAATGCATACCAAAACGTAATGCACAAATAATTTCCAAGACCCACTGTGTTAAACCACAGTGTTAAAGGGGGTGCCATCCAGGCGCATCAGAAAATGTTCACTGCCTGCTGGATGTAGTGCAATGTATGCACAAAACTGCATACATGCACCAAAGACTCCCGGAGAAGGAACTTGAATTTGCACAACACAAAGGAGCTTAGAATAGCTGCCACAATAAAGAGAGAATTAGCAAATGTAGCTGAGCACTGCTAGCTAACAATGAGGCTAGCAATGAGGCTAACAATGAAAACATATGAAGCCAAAACAGCACAAAAGTGCGGGAACTGTGCAGGTCAGCCACTTCTCTGAACTACCAATGCCATAACTGGAATGGACTGGCTCAGAAAGAAAATCCGCTCAATAAGAGATCATGATTTGATTTGATTTGTTTAATTGATATACCGCATTTACACCCAAGAGCACCAAAGCAGTTAAAATATATGAAGTGAAAGCACTAAGCTTAAGCTGAGAAATAAGTCAGTACCAAATAAAATTAGCAAAATTATGCTCATCACAGACCAGGAGGCAACTGACCGCTCAGCTGAAAACCGCCAACACTCTGAGGCAGCTGTCAGCGGGAAAAATAAAACCAGCCCTCCCAATAACAAACACACGGAAGGAGAAAAAGAAACTGCCAAGGTGTAAACATAAAAATGCTGTAAAAGGTAGAAACAGCATAAAATATGCCTGAACACCACATACTCACAGAGGACAAAGAGCTCAGTTTGAGGTACTGGCGGATAAAAACTGAACACACACTGAAATTACAACCACGGAAGCCTCATGTCCACCAGAAAGCAATTTACCTCAGTGAAGTAAAATTAGAAGCAGGAAGAGTAGATTTACATACTTAATGTTCAAAAGACTGTCACACACAGAAGTTCCAATAAACCTTTGTCTGAATTCACAATCCAAAAAGCACCTCACAGGTTAGAATTGGTGTCACCCAAGCTGGGCAGTGAGGGACCCCAGAACCACCAGGTGTCATCCAAGCTCAGTGAGAAAGTTCAGACTATAACATGAGCAAAGATGACCAGCATAAACCCCTGTTCAACTGACACCCGGAATTAACCGGGTCAGGACTACCAGACAAGCACAAAGAAGGACCTGCAAGATCCATCCATCATCCACTTAGAGAAGAATGCTGAACATTCCAGGCTGCACAATACCCTTAAGGGGCGAAGCTCTTGGGACTATTTTTTCTCGGTCTCCATCCACTGATAGACAGACATAACTCATTCGTTCCGGACTGATCTGGCATGAATGAAAAGGAATGAGCTGTATTGTGGATATAATTGCTAGGAAAGTATTATATAATTTGAGGTTTATTTGGCATATAAAAGCTTTTTTTTTTACAACCAGGCCATTTATATTTAGTAACACAAGCTTTAGTTTTATCCCATTTCAGTTATTGCAAATTTAGTGTTACTGGGATTTCCACAGTTGTATAGGCTTCAGGTATTGCAGAATATAGCAGCTAAGTTAGTTTTAGGAGGAAAATGGAATGAGCATGCTACTTCTTGTCTGAATCAGTTATATCAGTTTCCACTGAGGGCTAGGATATTAAACTTGTGTTCTTTCTATTTAAGGGCCCTGTTTACTAAGCAGCATTATAGGCGCATTAACATTTTTAATGCGCGTAAAACATGTATGTGCGTTAACCACATGCATGCCTACAATATCCCTACAGGCACCTACATGGTTAGTGCGTGCGCTAGACGCGCTAAAAACACTTACTCACCTTAGTAAACAGGGCCCTAAATTTTTTTACACAGGATAGTTCCAGTATATCTGTGCCACTTTGCTTCTATGTATTCACCCTTTAGACCATTATGCTCTAGGAATGAAACATCTGCAAATCCCTACTAGGAAAGTAATTAGACTGCAGGAAACATGTAAGAGGATTTTGGGGCATGTTTACTAAAAGGGTGCAAACCATTAGTGCCAGCATCTAGCATACGTCAAAACAGCCAGTGCTTAGCTTAGTGTGGGATGGATAGGGATTTGGCAGGATATGAGTAGAGCTTAGAGGGGGGCGGGACTGTACATTGCAGTCAGCACATGGTAGGTAGCATGTACATAAGTATTGCCACACTTGGACAGACCAGAGTTCCATCAAGCCCAGCATCCTGTTTCCAACAGTGGCCAATCCAGGTCACAAATACCTGGCAAGATCCCGAAACAGTACAAAACATTTTATGCTGCTTATCCCAGAAATAAGCAGTGGATTTTCCCCAAGTCAATTTAGTAATGGTCTGTGGACTTTTCCTTTAGGAAGCCATCCAGATCTTTTTAAAACCCCGCTACGCTAACCGCCTTTATCACATTCCCCGGCAATGAATTCCAGAGTTTAATTACACGTTGAGTGAAGAAAAACTTTCTCTGATTCGTATTAAATTGACTACTTTGTAGCTTCATCGCATGCCCCCTAGTCCTAATATTTTTGGAAAGAGTAAACAAACAATTTATATCTACCCGTTTCACTCCACTCATTATTTTATAGACCTCTATCATATCTCCCCTCAGCCATCTTTTCTCCAAGCTGTAGACTCTTCAGCCTTTCCTCATAGGAAAGTCGTCCCATCCCCTTTATGATTTTCGTTGCCCTTCTCTGTACCTTTTCTAATTCCACTATATCTTTTTTGAGATGCGGCGTCCAGAATTGAACACAATGTTCAAGGTGCGGTCGCACCATGGACCGATAAAAAGGCATTATAATGTCCTCACTTTTGTTTTCCATTCCTTTCCTAATAATACCTAATTTTCTATTTGCTTTCTTAGCAGCCACAGTACACTGAGCAGATGGTTTCAATGTATCATCAATAACAACACTGAGATCCCTTTCTGGGTCGATGACTCCTAAAGTGGAACCTTGCATTATGTAGCTATAGTTTGGGTTCCTCTTTCCCATATGCATCACTTTGCACTTGCTCACATTAAACATCATCTGCCATTTAGACGCCCAGTCTCGTGAAGTCGTCTTGTAATTTTTCACAATCCTCTCGCGATTTAACACGCTGACTGGCACATATGCAGCTAAGGAGAGCTTATCTAAAGTCACTCAATAGGAGGAATTCGCTACATCTGTGATCAAAGCACCTCAAAGTAAAGTGCATTAGAGAACCTGTCTGTGTGGAACTGCAGGTGGAATGCTGGGCATGCCCCCAACAGTTACTGTAGAGCCTTTGCACAAGGCAGGTTACTTCTGGCTCTTAACTCACATTAAGTGCAAACACCTAACGCTTTTTAGTAAAAATTCCCCTTTGTTAGGTAGCATACTATTATTATGGAACACTGCCAGAATCAATTACATCTTTATTATCATATTGGGATTTTAGATAATCATTAAAAAACCTGGCTTTTGGTGAAATATTTGTCTAATGAGAAGTTGATATTTTATGTTATTCGTGTCTTTTCTAAAGTCCAAAAAAGCATAAGGTGCCTTCAAAAGTGAGAGCGTCTCAGTTGTACTTTATTAATCAGACCCGATACGGTCTGCTTTTCGGCAACAAATGCCTTCGTCAGGGGCCTTCTATCCCTCTGCCTGTCGGCGTACCTCAGGGTTCTGTTCTTGGTCCCCTCCTCTTTTCTATCTACACTTCTTCCCTTGGTTCATTAATCTCATCCCATGGCTTTTCCTACCATCTCTTTGCTGATGACTCCCAAATCTACCTTTCTACCCCTGATATCTCACCTTGCATCCAAACCAAAGTTTCAGCGTGCTTGTCTGACATTGCTGTCTGGATGTCTCAACGCCACCTGAAATTAAATATGACCAAAACCGAGCTTCTCATTTTCCCCCCCAAACCCACCTCCCCGCTCCCCCCATTTTCTATTTCTGTTGATGGCTCTCTCATTCTCCCTGTCTCCTCAGCTCGAAACCTTGGGGTCATCTTTGACTCTTCTCTCTCCTTCTCTGCTCATATCTAGCAGATTGCCAAGACCTGTCGTTTCTTTCTTTACAACATCCATAAAATCCGCCCCTTTCTTTCCGAGCACTCTACCAAAACCCTCATCCACACCCTTGTCACCTCTCGTTTAGACTACTGCAATCTGCTTCTTGCTGGCCTCCCACTTAGTCACCTCTCCCCTCTCCAGTCGGTTCAAAACTCTGCTGCCCGTCTCGTCTTCCGCCAGGGTCGCTTTACTCATACTACCCCTCTCCTCAAGACCCTTCACTGGCTCCCTATCCGTTTTCGCATCCTGTTCAAACTTCTTCTACTAACCTATAAATGTACTCACTCTGCTGCTCCCCAGTATCTCTCCACACTCGTCCTTCCCTACACCCCTTCCCGTGCACTCCGCTCCATGGATAAATCCTTCTTATCTGTTCCCTTCTCCACTACTGCCAACTCCAGACTTCATGCCTTCTGTCTCGCTGCACCCTACGCCTGGAATAAACTTCCTGAGCCCCTACGTCTTGCCCCATCCTTGGCCACCTTTAAATCTAGACTGAAAGCCCACCTCTTTAACATTGCTTTTGACTCGTAACCACTTGTAACCACTTGCCTCCACCTACCCTCCTCTCTTCCTTCCCGTTCACATTAATTGATTTGATTTGCTTACTTTATTTATTTTTTGTCTATTAGATTGTAAGCTCTTTGAGCAGGGACTGTCTTTCTTCTATGTTTGTGCAGCGCTGCGTATGCCTTGTAGCGCTATAGAAATGCTAAATAGTAGTAGTAGTAGGGTTTATTGTATCCAAAGAAACAGGCAATCCAATGATTGAAAACAAACGACTTGAAAAAGACAGGTCCACTTAGTACTTCATAAAGAGATGCCGAGAAAGCTCAGGAACAATATGGGGCTCATTCTCAAAGCACGTAGACTTACAAAGTTCCATAGTTTACTATATAATTTTGCTTTGAAAATACGGCTCGTGAACCTAGTCAATGTTCCGCGGTACAAAGATAGCCAAATACTGGTGTGATAAGCACTTCATCAATCATTACATTACATGTTTCTTTGGATACAATAGACTCCTGATACAGGTATTTGTTGCCAAAATGCAGATCATGTTGGGTCTGATTAATAAAGTACAGCTGAGACGCTCTCATTTTTTAAAGTTCCTTGTGCTTTTTTGGACTTTAGCTTTTGCTGCTTTGCTTTTGGATTCCCTCTCCTCTGTTCTATTCATGTCTTTTCTCTCATTGTTAATTTTAATATGTAATTCATCAAGTGACTATAGATGTAATTAGTATCACAATTATGCTTATTCATTTCTGCAATTATGTTAATTTGATGGTGAATTTTATGCATAGTTGATTTTAATCTGCCTTGAGCTGGTATTCTGATAAAGTGAAATAAAAATGTTAAATTAAATTAAAACTTCCAGGTACTTCTGCTAACACAGATATTGAATGCCATTCAAAAAAATGAGCACTGTCACTGGCTGAATATTGACTCGTTAGGCTCATAAATTTGGTTGAAAATACAGCACAAATTTAGGAGCAGCTTTTTTTGAATATAGGGCCCAAAGATAGCAGATGTACATTATAAAAATTGACATTCTACTTTTGTTGTTTGATCATTTTACTTTTCTAATTATGTTGGTCCCAGACTCTAGTTTCTGCTTTTCTCTATCTGTCTTTCTTAACTCTGTTTCCAGGGTCTTCCTGTGTCCATTTGCCATTTTTTCTCTCCCCTCCTCTACATTCATCTCTAACACTGATCTCGTCCTCTCAGCTTTCTTTCATTTATTTTTCTGCTTCTTTATCTAGATTTTACTTCTTCTTAGCAACCACTCCTTAATTTCTCTCTTTTATATTGCACTTCCTTTACCACAGCCCATCCAGTTCTTATCATTTGCCCCTTCCCCAACCTTATTCCATAGTCTTTATTAACTCTCACTTTTCTTTCTCCCTCCTCCCTATCCAGCATTTTCCTATTCTCTCTATGTACAGCATCCCCTCTCTGTCTCCCTAGTCCACTCCATGTCCAGCAGTTCCCCTGTCTTCCTATCCTTCAGTGACTAGCATATTCCCTCAATATTCTCTCCCTATTGTACCCTCATAGCCAGCATCTCCTGTCTCCCTATTCCCCTCTCATGTTCAGCATCTCCTTTGTCTCCCTATTTTCCTGTGTCCAGCATCTCCTCTCTTCCCTCTCCTCAGTGACCAGCATTTCCTACCATGTCCATCATCTCTTCCCATCTCCAGCATCTCTCCTCTCTCTTCGTAGTCGCCCTATCTCAAACATGTCCTCTCTGTCTCCCTAGTCCCCTCCATGTCCAGAATCTCGCTCCATCTCCAGCATCCCTCCTTAATCTCTATATCTCCCTCCCATTTCTAGCATCTCCCCCATGTCTTCTCGTTCCTTCCCCATGTCCAACGTCTCCTGTTTCCCTATTGCCCTCTGTGTCTACTCTTGACCTGCCACCCCCATGGCTCCAGCATATCTCCTATGTATTCCAGCAACATTGATATCCTTTCACCACATGCCAGTTGATCAGACTGCTGTGCTGTCATGGCTGCATCACTATGCACCCACCTACCTGGATGACCAGGTATATGGTGACGCAGCTGTTACAGCACATTGCTCCAGTCATCTGGCAGACATGGAAGGGAGATGCTATAGCGATCCAGCCCTATGGCAGAAAACTAGCACTTGCATTGACTGGTTTCTGTCCTGCCAGCCACTGACCTCCCCTACCTAAAAGTAGCCAGCATATTCATTTCTCCTTTTCCATTATTGCATTACATGCAAAGTCTGGCTTCTTAGGGTTTCAATTTCAGTTTTTCTCTGCATATATGTGTTTCTAATTTGTGGTTCCTTATTCTGTATTAGATGAAGATCTGTCCATGTCCTGCATGAGTAATCAAGGTAAAACTTTCTGCTATTATATGATTCCTGTGTACAGATCTACAGCAGTCCAACTTGTTCTGTTGTTGCTGTTTGTGTGCTGGCAGTTGGTGGTGTTTTGGTCTAGCAGGTTCTGAATGTTTTTTGTAGGGTATTTCACAATGTGCCTGGCAGTGGGGAGAGTTCATGTGGCTATTTCTAAGACAATCATAATCTGATTGTTTTTTTTTTTTTTTTGCATGGTGAGTAATTAGGGGGGATATTCTAGTTTTGCTTTGCACCCAATATTATGGATCTAGAAATAAATGGTATATTCATAGAACTAAATCTACAGGGTTTATATTGCGATTCTGCCCCATCCTATATGGAACACAGACCTCACTCCGATATGCTTAATGCTTCATGATATATTTATTCTGGCTGTTTGTCTTTAGAATGAGTAGTTCAGTTTTTCAAAATGTGAGATATGACAACCAAAACAATGAAAGATGATAGTGCATGGGGAGGTATGCTCTACTACTACTAAAAATCACATGGCACTACTAGATGTACGCAGCACTGTACACATTATATAGTGGTACTTTCTCTGTTTTGTGGGAAGAGCTTCTCCCACTTCTCAATCCCATTACCTTTAGTTCATGAGTCTCTATGACTGATGGGCGGTGCTCCTGCTTACGAAGCCCAAACACCTTACTGCCACGATTCTCCTTCTTCTCTGCCTTTTTCTCTTCAGCCTCCAGGATCCGTTCTTGTGAACGTGACAGTGATTTCTTTGGGAGTGAAGGTTCAGTCACACTGCAGAAACAAAACAGCAAATGTTTTATTCTTTCAGCTGACGGGATGAAGAAAATGACTTCCCCTTTCTTTCTCACCCTTTCGTTCTTTGTCTCAGTAACAGGGTGATTCTGGTGATTTTTGGAGGGCTCCCAGTTTCCACCACAAGTGTAACAGGTAGGGGAAAGTATGAGCCTGGGTCCACCTGTCTACAGTGCACTGCACCCACCACTACACTACTCCAGGGACCTGCATGCTGCTCTAATGGACCTGGCTATAATATCTGAGGCTGTCATAGAGGTTGGTGAGTACTATTTTTATTCCTCTTTTTTGGGGGGTGGGAGGAGGTCAGTGACTACTGGGGGAGTAAGGGGGGGGGGGTCATCTCCGATTCTCTCCAGTGGACATCTAGTCATTTAGGGCACCTTTTTGTGCCTTATTTGTTTTGAAATAGGTCTAGAACAAAACATCGAAGTTTTTGCCCTAGACGTTTTTGTTTTGTTCCATTATGGTTGTAAAATGTCCAAGTGTTAAGCATGCCCTAAGCCTGCCTTCAAAATGCCCCCTACACCAGGGGCGTATCTGGAATCCGGCGGTAGGGGGGGCCAGAGCCAGAGAGGGCGGGCACATTTTTGCTGCGACGTCAGACGCCGAACTGGATTCAACCAATCAGCACTGCAGCGTTACTTCCTTGAAGCACATGGCCACGGAGGAAGACGAAATATGGAGATTGCGGGTCGGACCTCGGCTGGCGGGGGTTGGGGCCCCCCGCCAGCAAAAGTAAGCAGCGGGGGAGGGTTGACGGCGGGGAGGGGGGCCAGGGTGAAATCTGCGGGGGCCCAGGCCCCTGTGGCCCCACGCAGATACGGCCCTGCCCTACACACCCCTTAGTGATTTGGACACATTGCAGATGAAATGCATAGATAAACATCTGCATAATATGTTTTGAACATACCAATTTGGAGATTTTAAGAAGTGGAGTGGAGTAGTGGCCTAGTGGTTAGAGTGGTGGACTTTGATCCTGGGGAACTGGGTTCAATTCCCAGCACAGGCAGCTCCTTGTGACTCTGGGCAAGTCACTTAACCCTCCATTGCCCCAGGTACAAATAAGTATCTCTATATAATATGTAAGCCACATTGAGCCTGCCATGAGTGGGAAAGCACAGGGTACAAATGTAACAAAAAAAAAATCCACCAAATCATGCTTTATGACACTTTTTGGACATTTTTCTCTTTCGAAAATGAGCCCTTTAGTATGATACTTCCAATGTCAAGACAGAACACATTAAAACACCTTAATAAAAAGCATAGGAGTTTAAATAGAATAAAAGCAAAACAAACTTAAGGAAAAATTGCACGTGTTCCATATTTTGTAATGACTTCTTTTTAGCTTGTTAGCCACACTGACCTTAAAATTGTATGGGAAAATGTGGGGTATAAATATCATAAATAAATAAAATGTGCATGTGCTGTAAGCAAGTCCTTCTGCTTTAAGTGCAGCCAATATGAATCCTTGTTTGTGCAACTATCTAGTTAGTTGTTTCTTCAATTCCCCACTGCTGCTCATATTATTAAGACCACTGTTCAAATTCCTCTTCCCATGCTCATTGATGTTTGGGCTTTAACATGATCACTCTATGGAGTTTACCCCAGTGTTTTCTTGGAAGCCTGCTGCAGTCATACCACTGAAGTTGTGGGTTGTAATTTTTTTTTTGTTTTGTTACATTTGTACCCTGCGCTTTCCCACTCAAGGCAGGCTCAATGCGGCTTACATGGGGCAATGGAGGGTTAAGTGACTTGCCCAGAGTCACAACGAGCTGCCTTTGCCTGAGATGGGAATTGAACTCAGTTCCCCAGGACCAAAGTCCACCACCCTAGCCACTAGACCACTCCTCCACTCCACCCTTCATAATTGCTGCTCTGCACAGGTTATCTTACTGGTTCTTCACCAGCATCATTTGCATCTAGGAATACTCTGTGCTTATTCCACACTTTTTAATTCTGTTACTTTTTTGAAGGGGTGTAGCCAGACACCCAATTTTGGGTGGGCCTGAGCCTAAAGTGGGTGGGCACAAGAATCCTGCCCACCCCCAACCCGGCATCTCTCCTTCTCCTCCCCCCAAGCGATCGGAAAGTCTCTTAATTCCACTCCCCCAACCCCCAGTACCTTTTAAGTCCTTTAGTTCTTCACCGGCAGCAAGCAGCAATTCATACTTGCTGCTCACGCTGGCCCCTAGCCTTCCCTCTGATGCAATTTCCTGTTCACAGGACTAAGAAGTTGTGTCAAAGGGAAGGCTGGGGCTGGTGAGAGTAGTGAATATGAGTCGCTGCTCACTGCCAGTGAAGAAATGAAGAATTTTAAAGGTACCAGAAAGTTGGGGGAGTGGAGTTAAAAGACCCCTGATCACCTTTGGGGGGGGGGGGGGGGGGGGGAGAGATGCTGGGAATCTTCAGCTAGCGGGGCTTGGGAATCCCTGCCAGCCACATCACAGTTGTGACGCTGCTGGGTGGGCCTGTACCCACCTGGGCCCAGCCATGGCTACACCACTGCTTTTTGGTCTCTACTTCGTCATCTGGGAGTGCATTCCACGAATCTATTACCCTTCATGAAGAAGTAATTTTGGATGTTGCGCCTGTATTGAAACCCTGCAACCTTAAACCGATGAACTCTTGTTCTGTGACATGCTATTTTGTGAAAACCTTTTGTTTCTCACACCTGATTTATAAGTCTGAGGTATTACAACGTCTCCATCATATCTCCCATCCAGTGGCGTAGCCAGACCTAACATTTTGGATGGGTCCAGAGCTAATACGGGTGGGCACTATGTATACAGGCTTGAATAGTGTTTCTTGGGATACTACAAACTAATGCCTTAGAATGCACTCGATGATGGATTTCTAAGTAGCCTGCCCAACTGCTGACCTGCATCAACTTAAACCACATACATACTTAATGGAAAAAAACAATTTTAAAATATAATTACATTATCCCATATCTTAAACTTCACCAGACATAAGGCCACTATAATGAGAAATATCTCAACACATGATAGATCGTGCAGTATAATCAAAGCAATTAAATTTATCTTTAGCCCAGCATCAGCCCTTCCCTTCCCCACCATCCATCCCCGTTGTAGGTATCAGCCCTACCCTACCCCACACCCTTCCCTGTAGCCTAGCATCAGCCCTGTCCTATCCCCTATCCCCCCATAGTCTGGCATATCCTCTGTCCTTCCCAATCTCCCCTACCCCCCCCCCCCAACCTCAAGCAGACCAGCATTAAATATATAAAAAAACATTTTTTAAACTGTTCTGGGCACTGCAGAGGCTGTCCCCACCCAAAAACCCACCAACATGAAAAGTTCAACTTTAAAAAAAATTTAACCTTGGCACTCAGCCTGTTCCCAGAAACCCACCAACATTAATATTAAACTTTTTTTTTTAATCCTGAGCACTGCAGAGACCATCCCCACCCAAAAATCCACTAGCATTAAATATACTTTTTTTTTGCATAGGCAGTGAAGAGCCCACCCCCACCCAGAAGCATATAAAACATCTGTATCAGTGCCGTAGCGAGGGTGCCTGACACCCGGGGCGGGTCACCGCTGCGCACCCCCCTGGGTGCAGAGCACGGCGCCCCCCCTCCGGAGCGCCCCCCCCCCGAAACGCACCCTACCTTTCAGCGGGGGGAAGGGGCAGGCGGGAGGGCCGATCAGCCCCCAGTGCACGTCACTGGGAGCTGCGTCGGCTCTGCTGCTTCCCTGCTTTCTCTGCCCCGGAACAGGAAGTAACCTGTTCCGGAGCAGAAAGAGCAGGGAACCAGCGAGCCGACACCCCCCCCCCCCAGCGCGTGCACCCGGGGCGGACCGCCCCACCGCCCCCCTTCCTACGCCACTGATCTGTATACATAGACTTGAGTTTCCCAAAAGAAGCTATGAATATGCACACTATGCAGCCAGTGAGTGTGCAAGGGGTGCTGAGAACTGACTGTGCTGCCTCCTCGTAGTGTGCTCACTATCTAAAGGAATCCCTCATGGGAGAGACAAATCAACTGCAACTAGATCAACAGTCAATCCCTAATACTGGGTAAATCAATAAAAGTTTTCACACTCTCTATTGAAATGATAATGATACCTTATATCACCAAAAAATTTAGTATTCAAGTATTGTAATATTTTAAAGAAGGGAAACACAAGGAGAGTTCAGTATAGGCTGATCATTCAGCTGAGCCTGTTTGTTAGTGAGACTAGCCGTAAAAACAGCTCCCTATCATGCTCTATACATCATCAATTCTCCTGAACTTTGAAACCCTTCAAATTTTTAGTGCTTATTATAATGACACACAAATATGTGATATATCAAAACTAAAAGTCTGGAAAATTTTAGTGAATGTCCCTACAATAATTACAAGAAAGAGGAACTCTGGAAATAATCAGTCCAAACATATATGTAGAAAAACCGTGCCAAAATAATTCAAAATGGTAGAATTATTTTGGCACGTTTTACCCAGGAATCTCTTGACTCTCAAGGACTGGCAGTTTTGAAAGGGATCTCATACACAGATAAAGGAAGAGTATGGAGTTTTATAATGTTTATTCAATGCTGTACATCAGAATAGAAAGATGACCTCAAAATACTAATTGTTTTCCACGTATCTTCAGTAAAGTGAGCTAGAGCACCCCATATTTGAGTGATTTTTTTTTGAAGGGACCTCTATGCCAGGGCCTTGATGGGAAACCCCTTGTCCTCAGAGAGAATCTGCTTCCTTGGATAAGTGTGTGTGTGCATTGAAAGAAGATGGGGGGTGGGGGGGTCCAGGAGAAATAAATGTTCTTAGGGGGGCACCCTGGCATGTGAATCTGTTGATGGACTTTCCTGAAACCAGGGCAATTACCCCTTACATGCATAAAGCATCTGTTCATGCCACTAATTTATCCAAAGAAATGACACTTAAATGTGTTGACACAATTTGCACAGAGAACTTTGTTACACAGGTGTTTATTCTCACTGATGTGGACCACAAAGACAAAACAGATTTATAACAACAGATTTATAATATTTTGGGGCCCTTTTACCGAACTACAATAAAAAGTGGCCTTGGCTCATGCTTACACAGGTCATTCCCATGATCTAAGGCCATTTTTTTCACATGGGTAAAATGGACAAATTTCTGAGTTTTTCTAATTAACAGTCACATGCTAATTTTCCCATTAGCGCTTGGTCATTAGTGCGTGAGCTGCATCTGCCACCTATTTTGTAGGCAGTAAAGGCTTATGCATTGGCCATGTGTTAATCGGTAGCGTGCAGCAATGAAGCTGCGCTACTCTCCACCCCCAGCACTAAAAAATAAAATCTATTTTTTAGCTCATGGGTAGCACATGCCATTGCCAAAATTACCATGGGATGCCTGAGCGTGCCCCGCAGTAAGGCATTTTAAGCTGCAGTAAGCATGCATTAGTGCTTACTCCAGCTTAGTAAAAGGACCCCTGTGCACGTTTTCTCATTTCATTTTCTTTTGAAAACAAAGGAAAAGAGAATCAAGAATTTTAATTTTTTAAAAAGAAAAGCAGGCACAGCCTGTTCATGGACTCTCCTCACCAAAACAAGACCCCCCCCCCCCCAGTCCCCATCATCCTATTTTCCACCCATCTACTGCCACAGGGTCTTTCTAGGGTACCAATGTTTTTTTGTTTTTTTTCAGAAGGCTGCCAGTAACCCAAGGAAAGTGCCATTTTGACATTTTGCTGTATAACAAAATGGCACCAGTGTCATTTTGCTGTGTGGCAGTCAGTTTGAATAACCACACAGGTGGGGCAGGAGCATCAGTTTTTTTTTTTGTTACATTTGTACCCCGTGCTTTCCCACTCATGGCAGGCTCAATGCAGCTTACATGGGGGCAATGGAGGGTTAAGTGACTTGCCCAGAGTCACAAGGAGCTGCCTGTGCCTAATGTGGGAATTGAACTCAGTTCCTCAGTTCCCCAGGACCAAAGTCCACCACCCTACTCCTCCACTAGCAACATTCCATGTAGAAGCCTGCCCTTGCAGCCGCGCAGGCTTCTGTTTCTGTGAGTCTGACGTCCTGCACGTATGTGCAGGACGTCAGACTCACAGAAACAGAAGCCTGCGCGGCTGCAAGGGCAGGCTTCTACATGGAATGTTGCTAGTGGAATAGCAACATTAACATTCCATGTAGAATCTCAAATAGTAGCAACATTCCAGCTAGAATCTCCAATAGTAGCAACATTCCATGTAGAATCTCCAATAGGGAAAGGGAACTGGGACTTGATATGCTGCCTTTCTGTGGGGTTTACATAGTATATACAGGTACTTATTTGTACCTGGGGCAATGGAGGGTTAAGTGACTTGCCCAGAGTCACAAGGAGCTGCCTGTGCTTGAAGTGGGAATTGAACTCAGTTCCTCAGGACCAAAGTCCACCACCCTAACCACTAGGCCACTCCTAGGGTGGTGCAGCAAAAATTAGTTTCTCAATTTTTGATACACCACCTCTTTTGAAGCACAAATCAAGGTGTTTTACATATGATTCTTCAGGTACTTGCACTGTCCCTAGTGGACTAACAATCTTAAGTATATTGTACCTGGGGCAACGGAGGGCTAAGTGACTTGCCCAGGGTCACACAGAGCTGCAGAGGGAATTGAACCTGGTTCCCCAGGATCTTAACCCACTGCTGACCATTAGGCAGCAGTGGCAATTGAACCTCCACAACCCGCTACACTAACCATTAGTCCTACTGTTACCATATGGCTCCAGAAAAAGGAGAACACACTGATCCAGTCCGGGTTTTGCTTCCATTGAGAGCAATGGAAGTAAAACCCAGACTGGCTCAATCTGTCCTCCTTTTTCTGGAGCCATATGGTAACCCTTATAAGTCCACCCCTCCTGCCCATGAACATCCTGTGGCAGTGGATGGGGTAAGAGATAAAGTGGGGGAACCTGGAGTGGAGGGATGACATGGAACCTAGAAGGATTGTCTTCTCTTCTTTTTCAAATTTGGTGGCGTAGGAGGAGAGGTGAATCTGATATTTTTGTTTCTTTTCATTTCCTTTTGTTGTTTATTTCATTTTAAGCAAATAAAACCAACAGTGAAATAAAAAAAATGATTAGAACATGAAAAATAAAGCATTTAGGGAGTATTAAGTACATCTTTTGACCTTTTACTAGAAATTCTCTGCCTAGAAATCCAATTTGAGCTAAGTCCATTTGTCCTATTAAGTTATTTCAGCTGTCCCTATAACTAGAAATGTCAGACAGTAAATTTTGGAAGTGAAGCTATTTTTGAGTGCAATCCTGTTCTGCTTTGGCTGTTGCACGTGTTCAGTGTCACTGAACATTTTCAGAACAGCCTTGCTGTTAGTTAGTACTGGGTATCTCAGCTATTAGGATGCCACTGCTTCTGTGATTAATGAAGCTTTCTAATTTCTTATTGCAGATAAAAAAAAAGCAAAAATATGGTTTCACATTAGGCAAGGCCTTAGCACCTATCCATAATATAATTCTGAGCAGCTAAATTGTAAAGAGATTTTAATCCTACTATCACAGTTTTGGCCAAGTTTTGTAGCACAGAAATGATCTAAATCTTCCAATAAAGAAGACGGAAGATCAACTAACATGAAAGAACTAGAAAGTTTTGATATAATCCAGGGTTGGGAGTGAGGTGGCCTGGTTTGCAAGGTGACCTAGTTTCAATTCCCAATTAGAAAGGAGGAGCCATACTTTGTAGGGGCTCAAAGAAGGAGGAGCCATACTTTGTAGGGGCTCAAGGAAGGAGGAGTCATACTTTGTAGGGGCTCGAAGAAGGAGGAGCCATACTTTGTTGGGGCTCAAGCTTGTATACAGCTGACTGTGAGATATTTTCTCAGCTAGAGCAGTGTATGCAAGGACAACCAGGCAGATGGGGTGACACAAATAGTCTTCATCTGCCATTAACTGCAATGTGGCTATGCATCTGAGAAAAAAAAAATAACAAAACAGAAAAGTAAGCATTTTAATCCAGGATTAACACAGTTAATGTGTTTTAACATGGGATTTTACCACATGACAACTGCAAATTGTATGTGGCACTTTTTGAAGGCTTTTCACTTTTTTTTTTTTGCAGGCTATTGTAACCATTAGCACATAGTACCAGTAGGACATTAAGGCAGGACCACTTACTGCCCATGCCATGCCCCTAATTCAGAAAAATACAAAAATGTGCAGTTTAACATGTAGGAAAAGCCAAACTACTGCACAATCCCTGAACACATTTGTGCACTAGCTTGTTATTGTGTGCTAATTGCACATTAAGGGCTTACCCCCAGATTCTATATAACGCACCCAGCATTCTGCGCTGAAATCCAAACTGATTCTATAACAGCGCATGTAACTTAATTGGTTCAACAAGCTAATCAATGTTGATAACAGCACTTAGCAAGCAATAATGAGCACTAATTGGCAATAATTAGAATTTACATGCACAACTCGCAAAGAGTATTCTGTAACAAATTGCGTCTAACTTCTAATGCGTGCAGGCAAAAAGGAGCGTGGTTATGGGCAGAGAAATGGGCATTCTAAAATTACACCTGTAGTTATACAATATGGCCCAGTGCGCCTGGATTTACGCTGTGCTTTCATTGGTGTAAATGGATGCGTGTAGTTTTAGGCACTGGAATATCAACTAAGTGTATTCTATATACCGCTCTTAAATCTAGACACTACTTATAGAATATGCTTAAGCAGAAATGTTTTCTGTATGGATTTTTTAGGTGCCATATATAGAATACCAGGGGCATAGCCAGACTTTGGCAGGAGGGGGGGTCCAGAGCCCTGCCATTGCCGAACCTCCTGCCACCAACTTTGAGCCCCCCTGCTGACGACCCTCTCGACCCCCCCTCCCGCCGCCAAACTGCCATTGCCTACCTTTGCTGGCGGGGGACCCCAACCCCCGCCAACCGAGCCGAGGTCCTCTTCTTTCCAATCCCGCGCAAGGCTTCGTTCTAGTCTGACGTCCTACACGTCTCCTGCCAGCAAAGGTAGGTGACGGCGGGTTGACGGCGGGAGGAGGGGGTCGAGAGGGTTGTCGGCAGGGGGGTCCAGGGGCAAATCTACAGGGGCCCAGGACCCCGTGGCCCCATACAAATGCAATAAATAATAATAATAATACTGGCTACGCCACTGTAGAATACCCTCCCCTTAATGCCTTTTAGTAAAAGGGCCCCTAATTGTGTACCCTCCAAAAGCTTAAGCTATAATTCTGTTGGGCCACTTTTTCAGAATAGACCACCAGCTATTGAGACTTGCACCTTACTGGAGCAGGAGCCCGGAATGTTCTTCCTGCTTAAGCATATTCTATAAGTAGTGTCTAGATTTAAGAGCGGTATATAGAATACACTTAGTTGATATTCCAGTGCCTAAAACTACACGCATCCATTTACACCAATGAAAGCACAGCGTAAATCCAGGCGCACTGGGCCATATTGTATAACTACAGGTGTAATTTTAGAATGCCCATTTCTCTGCCCATAACCACGCTCCTTTTTGCCTGCACGCATTAGAAGTTAGACGCAATTTGTTACAGAATACAGAATGGAAAGCACATTTTGGATGCCTGCTGCACAGTAATCCCCAACAGGCTCAAATCTTTTGGGACGAGATGGTATATAAGTACAATAAGTTAACTAACTAACTAAGGGCTCCTTTGACAATGCGGCACTACCGATTGGCTTGCAATGAATGCGTAGAAGCCCCTGGGAATTGAATGGACTTCTTTGCATTCAGCGCGCTGCTAATCAGTAGTACTGCTTTGTAAAAGAAGCCCTAACAGTGCACAAATGCTAGTGCACAAATTTACACTTGCTCAGATACAAGAGTACATATGTAAATAGGCACAAGTTTTAAAAGTACACATGTACATCCCGGCTCTGTCCAAACTATGTCCCAAGCAATGCCTACATGTGGTCTGCACAAAATTATGCATAACTATACAGGAATTCACAGCTTGTGCAATTTTATGAGTCACTTTTTGCAAATACAAACTTAGATTGCGAGTCCTCTAGGGACAGTGAATGTAACTCACCTTGAGCTACTACTGAAAAGGTACGAGCAAAATCTAAATAAATAAATCTTACTTTAGACATGGAAAATGTTTTATTAAAATCGCTCCGAAAATGACTGTTTTCCTTATTTTCTTAAAATATCAGAGCCTTTGACCCTTTAAAACTGCTGACAGTGATGATGTAATAAAAGGATTTGTATAATATTCTGTCAATATATAGAAGTGATTAGTAGTAGTAGTAGTAATATAGGAAGAAGAGGGCATGTGATCTAACTGTAATCCTCTGGTAAATTGGGAATGAGAAAGAATGTAGATTTCCCCAGGTGATTACTAGAACTGGTCTGTGGAGCTTAGCCAGTGCTTTTTTTGGAGAAAAAAAGGTGCCGGTATTCATTATGGGCAGGGTCCCCACATATGACTCCACCCCTATTATAGCCACACCCACATTTGCCACACCCCTTATACCAGCCTTGGCGCATATAAACAGACATCATTGAAAATATTATACTAGCATAGGAGAAAAAAAATAACGTGATTTTTTTCATTATAAATAATTTCTGTAAGCTGTTACAGCTCCAGTATACCCAGTGCAAAATAAGACAGCAGATGTAAATTCTCAAATAGCTGCACCTAATTGCAATACCTAAGCGTGTCTATTTTTTATGCATGTACACAGCCATGCAATTTTATAAATGCCTTTTTTCTGCCCATAAAACTGATTTTACATGTGGAAAAGCCTTTATAAAACAACCCCTAACGTATACTGAACAGTATGTTACAATAATTAAAATCTTTAACATTAATTTCACAGAGGGATGCTTTGCAGTTTTTCTCTCTTCTATTTTGGGCTTTTAGTTTATGTTTGGTCTCTGTCCTTCAAGCATTCAATAAAAAACATTTTATTTTATTGGTTTATTTTTTATTCCATATTTATTACACCGCCTCATCTGGGGGACAGGTCTAGGTGATTTTACATACTAGAAACATAAAAGCCAAGAAAAAGAACTACAATTTCAGATAGGACAGTAGCATTTATTCCAAAGAAACAAATCAGGAGTCATCTAGGGGAAGGAAAACGACATCATATAGGAAGAAGGCCAACCCAATCCTCCGAAGCTCCCATACCAAATGCCAAATTAAAATAATGCGTCTTCAGTAAAATTTTAAATTGTTTAAAATACAGCTCGGTTTATAAGTGCAGAGGGAGCTCTTTCCATAATTTTGGGGCTACAAATTAAAAAGCTGCATGTCTCGTGGATTCTAGAGGGGGTATAAGGAATGATGGCAGATGCTAGTTAAGAAGGAGATCCAGAATGAAAAGCCTTATGAGCCAGGCAGAAAATTTTGAAAAATGCATGAAATGGGAATGGGAGCCAATGAAAGCAGAGGAATACAGGTGTAACATGATAAAGAAATCTTGCTGCAGTGTTATGAAGGGTTTGAAGTTATTTCATCTGTGCAGATTTTAAAAGATTTCACTGTTGATGTAAAGCTACTTTGAACATGGTGCAACTTCTTAAAAAAATTGTTGTACAGACAGAGGCTGGTGGCACCTTTTGGACTGGTTTACTGAGGCATGAGCCTTGAGGACAAGAGTCCATTTCATCAGTTGTTCTAAGTAATTAGATTTAGCCAGGACTTAATCTGTACTCAGAAGGGGCTGAAACTGTGGAACCCAACCAGGGTCAGCATTAGGAAGCAGAGTGACTATTCAACTACTACTACTATAAATCACTTTTATAGCGCTACCAGTTGTACACAGCACTTTACAATTGAACATGAAGAAGAAAGACAGTCCCTGTTCAAAAGAGCTTACAATCTAAATTAGGACAAGCAGACAGGACCAAAAAGGAGAAGGGAAGGACAGACAGAAGGACACATAAGGATAAGATAAAAGTTACAAGTCAGGAGTCGAAAACAGCATCAAACAGGTAGGCCTTTAGCCCGGAATGGAAGGCTGCGAGGGATGGAGCTAGACGTAATGGCTCAGGAAGCCTATTCCAGGCATAAGGTGCAGCGAGATAGAAGGAGCGGAGTCTGGAGTTAGCGATGGAGGAGAAGGGTGCAATTAGGAAAGATTTGCCCAGTGAACGGAGTTTTAGGGAAGGAGTGTAGGGAGAGATGAGGGTAGAGAGGTAGAGAGGGGCTGCAGAGTGAATGCACTTATAGGTCAACAAGAGGAGCTTGAATTGTATACGAAAACGGATAGGGAGCCAGTGAAGCGATTTCAAGAGAGGGCTGATATGGGCATAACGACTTTGGTGAAATATTAGTCATGCGGCAGAGTTTTGAACAGATTGAAGAGAAGAGAGATGGCTGAGTGGAAGACCTGTGAGAAGCAAGTTGCAGTAGTCTAAGCGAGAGGTGACGAGAGTGTGGATGAGGGTTCTGATAGCGTGTTCAGAAAGGAAAAGGCGAATTCTGGCGATGTTATAAAGGAAGAAACAACAGGTTTTAGCAATCTGTTGAATATGGGCCAAGAAGGAGAGGGAGGAGTCGAAGACTATTCTACTACTACTACTACTACTATTTAACATTTCTAAAGCGCTACCAGGGTTACGCAGCGCTGTACAATCTAACAAAGAAGGACAGTCCCTGCTCAAAGGAGCTTACAATCTAAAGGACAAAAAGTGCAGTCAATCAAATTGATTCATTCACTTTTTTATTCTTATTTATAAGTGATCTGATGGCTCATCTCCTCTTTTCCTCTTCCTTGCCGGCTTGTTGGAATAGAGGGGCTGGAACAGAATACCTGTTCAGTTCTGGAATCTGAAAAGAAGTGGTGGAACTGCAATCCAGGCTGTTTCGCCAGAAATTAAGTCCTGCATTTAGATCACACCTTTTTTGGTAGTAACTCAAGGTGAGTTAGATTCAGGTACACTAAGTACTTCTCTGTCCATTACACCAATGCAGAGAGCTACTGTGAGCCTATGTGGTTACTGCGAGTTGTATGCACACGTTACTGTCCGAGGAATGCAGAGAGGGGGTGAACGAGGGTGTTAACTTGCACAGAGGACAGGGTCGCACATTACATTAAAATGAATGTTGTAATGAGACTATTAAGTATTCTGCAGCAATTCACAGAAGAAAACAGTAGCTTTTGATAAGTGCATAATGTGAGAAATGTTTTGCAAAGTCCAGGGCAGCATTGAAGGGTTGTCCAAGATGATTTCATACCCTTTTTGCAATGTAAATTCCTCCTTTCTCTTTTTCTTCCTAGCCAGAACAGCATCTGTAGCTTTAAAACACTTACGGGAGATAACAGTAATAATGGGAGTATACCTGAACAAAAATGAAAGTTGCTAGCACACACCTGCAGCTGTTGTTCTGTGCTAGAATATCAGCTTTGCACCAATTTTGTGTGTAAAAATGTTTGCAAGGCTAATATTTATGTGCAGAACATCAGCAGCAGATGTGCGCTGGCAACTTTGATTTTCTTCAGACATGTGCATAAGAAGCCATGCTTACTGCTCAACTCTTGTGAATATGTGCCCTGCAGGCTTCCCCCCAATTAGTGTGCAAGTTGTCTACACATAACATTTGCATAAAATGACCTTTCTGCATGGTGAGGCTTTGAGCATGCAGTGGCTGTGTGATCAGCTATGCACAGGTAGCTCTGCACATTGACCCATAAGTTAGTACCTGAATCAAGGGAGGGTTAAATGACTTGCCCAAGATCACAAAGAGCAAAAGCCAGATTTGAACACAGCTTCTCAACCTAGTGCTTTAACCACTAGGCTATTTCTCCATTCCTCTGAATTTTCTTATTGAAGGGAAATGGAAATGGGACTTGATATACCACCTTTCTGAGGTTTTTGCAACTACATTTGAAGCAGTTTACATAGTATATACAGGTACTTATTTGTACCTGGGGCAATGGAGGGTTAGGTGACTTGCCCACAGTCAGAAGGAGCTGCAGTGGAAATTGAACTCAGTTCCCCAGGATCAAAGTCCACTGCACTAACCACTAGGCTACTCCTCCACTAGCAATGTTCCATGTAGAAGCCTGCCCTTGCCTTGCAGATCACCAATGTGGCCATGCAGGCTTTTGTTTCTGTGAGTCTGACGTCCTGCACGTACGTCAGACTCACAGAAACAGAAGCCTGCACGACCGCGTTTCTGATCTGCAAGGGGAGGCTTCTACACGGAATGTTGCTAGTGGAATAGCAACATTCCATCTAGAATCTCCAATAGGGAAATGGAAATGGGACTTGCTATACCACCTTTCTGAGGTTTTTGCAACTACATTCAAAGCAGTTTACAGATATTCAGGTACTTATTTTGTACCAGGGGCAATGGAGGGGTTAAGTGACTTGCCCAGAGTCACAAGGAGCTGCAGTTGGAATCAAACTCAGTTCCCCAGGATCAAAGTCCATTGCACTAACCACTAGGCTGGCTTCTCCTCCGCAACGTGAAAGCTCATGCCTCAAAATATTGATTGGTCTATAAGGTGCCACTAACCTCTTTTCATTTTTGCTGCCACAGTCTAACATGATTCATCCCTCTAGAAGTTTCCTGTTTCATTTGACATGTAAATACTTCAGTCCAGCCATCTGATGGCAGCATTTCTTCATTTTTACCATAGCTACATTTTGGAGGGAACCTTCCAGGAACTTGTTACACTTGTTTGTGAGAGCTCTGACTAGGCACACAGTCAACTGTACTGTAAAAAGGCCCCAAAGTGAACCCATCTGGTAGGCCCATAAATATCCTGAAGTACCTCATGGCTGGCAATCCCTGCTGCACCCCTCTTTTGGCAATCTCTGACTCTGATAAAGGCAGAATGCCAGAATTGTGTTAGAAGATAAATTATGCAAACATTCGAAACAAGAATATGCAAACCTTAAAATCTGATATCAGCACTATATCCATAGTTATAGCTATATGTATTATCATCAAGAGAGAATAAGGTCAAAATACTTTTCAGAAAAAAAGGCAATTATCCTATATCCTTACATGAGAGACCAAAAAAGATTAAGCTAGTGTGTCACAATTTAACAAATAATGCAGAGCTAGTATAGGAGGTAGGAAGAGAAATCACTTCGGGGATGAGGAGGAATTGGCTCTAATCTCAGGTGAATTTGTAGGCCTAGATGATATTTATCTATCTTTCAAATAATAACAACAAAGAACAAATCCCACCAACTGGTCAGGACTGGAAAACAAACATTTTCAGCAAGGATAGATTTGCATACATAAAGATTATATTAATGTCCAAAATATCCTGCCTCAAATACAAATGCCTTCCTCTGTCCTGGGTGACACAAGCTGTATCTGATTTTACAGCCAAGAAAGGATCATCCTTTCAGAAAACAACCTCAAACAATCGCAATATTTTATTAGGGGCAAGAAGGCAGCAGCATGAGAATCCTGAATCATCTGTGTTCCTGTTCTTTGTATAGAGCTGTTTAACACCCGACAGTGTTTACTCTGTGATGGCAGTGATGGAGGCCTATTCTCTGAGTCAACTATCTTCCCCTCTGAGGGTATAGTCTGCTCCAGTGGCGTAGCCAGAAGGCAATTTTTGGGTGGGCCAACAGGTTGGATGGGTGGGCACTAGAGTTGCCAACTTTTTTGAAAAAGAAAAAAACAGCAAACCTGATGCACCCATGCTCTGTCCCTACCCCACTCCCCATAACTTCAATGAGGGTTGCAGTGCAGGCTTCAGTGGCTGCAGGCCAATTTAGAGCTAAGGGAAGTACAATAGTTTGCACTATTCAGCCCCACTGAGCCATGGTCCTCCAACACATATATGGTATTGAAGCCAAACACATTCTGCATCCAGAGAACCTCCTGGCCGTCCACCAACAATGGATACAGAGCACAGCAAGGACAATTCTCCATAAAACTCATCATATAAAGAAATTTTGTTTTCTAGTGTAATCTCAATTACAGACATATTATAAATTAACTTAAAAAAAATCTATAAAACAAAAGTCACTCAGAACCTAGAGCAAATCTACCATGCCAACACTAACTTCCAAAAACAAAGATCCTACCTATGAAAAAGAAGTGCCTTAAATATTATAGTAGGGCCCTAAAATACAAATACATTTATCAGGAAAGCTGAACAAGCCAAATTACTACAGAATGCTACATGGAAACTTCATGCTAACAGAATACCTCAGTCACACACACAAGACACAAATGCCAAATACAGAATAAGTGACCACAAACTCTAGAAATATAAATTAAACGGAAACCCCAAGAAACTAGACCTTGCATGTAGTACAACACCAGAGAAACAAGAAAGAAAGGCACTTGCTCCTGTGCAAAATATAAAGATGGCACATGCCAGGGATGGTGTTAGGGGATGCAACTAGGGCAATTGTGCTTGGTTCCTTGGCCAGAGAAAGCCTGCATGCTGGAAGCTGAAGGAGCAGCCTGGTAATGGACTTTGGGGTCCTTTCCTAGATTTCTGTCCTGGACCCCAGCCATGTTTACCATCAACTTTGGCAAGATGTACATTTCAAATCCAACATGTTATATTCACAACATTGAAAATAAAATAATTTTTATACCTTTTTGTTGTCTGGTCATTTTATTTCTCAAAACATATTGGTCCCAATCTCTGGTTTCTGCTTCCCTCTGTCTTCTCTTAACTCACTTGCCAGGGTCTCCTGTCTATTTGACGTTTCTTCTTTCTTCATGTCCATCATCCATCTCCCATCTCTGTTTTCCTACATTTCTTTGTCCAGTATCTCCCTGTGTTCATATCCCCTCATCCATCATCATTCTTCTGTGCACCTATGCACCCCATGCCCAGCATATCCCTTCTGTGTTCCTATTCTCCCCCTTGACTGGTATCTCCCCCCCCCCGTGTCCATATACCCTCCTCTCCAGCATTTTATCTCTATTCCATATCCCCGTTCCCCCCTTCTCAGGCATTACCCCTCTGTGCCCATGTGCCATCCCCATACAGCATCTCACATTTGTGTCCCTGTCCCCATGCTCCCACCTAATGCCCATCATCTCCCTTCTGTATCTGTATACTTTCCTAGGTCCCCTTTCTCCCTCCTCCACACCAATGTGTCCCTCTCCTCTCTGATCCCACCCCCAACCAGCTTCTCTTCCTCTCTTTCCTTCCCCTTATGCATCTGGCTCTTTCTCCCTGCATCTCTCTCCCTTCCCTCTGCATATCATCGTCTGCATATCCAGCACCTCTCCTTCAGCCCCCCCCACACACGTCCAGCATCTCTCCCTTTCATCCAGCCCCCCTACATGTTCAGCACCTCTTTCCCTTTCATCCAACTCCCATACATGTCCAGCACCTCTCCCCTTCACTTCAACCCTCTGCATATCCAGCACTTCTCCCCTTTCCCTCCACCCACCTGCATATCCAGCACCTCTCCCCTTCCTTCCACCCCCCTATATATCCAAAACCTCTCCCTTCCCTCCAACCTCCCCTCTGCAAATCCAAAACCTCTCCCCTTCCCTCCAACCTCCCCTCTGCAAATCCAAAACCTCTCCCCTTCCTTCCAACCTCCCCTCTGCAAATCCCAAAACCTCTCTCTCTCCTTCCTTCCAACCTCCTCTGCAAATCCAAAACCTCTTCCCTTCCCTCCAACCTCCCCTCTGCAAATCCCAAAATCTCTCCCCTTCCTTCCAACCTCCCCTCTGCAAATCCCAAAACTTCTCTCCCTTCCCTCCAACCTCCCCTCTGCAAATCCCAAAACCTCTCCCCTTCCTTCCAACCTCCCCTCTGCAAATCCCAAAACTTCTCTCCCTTCCCTCCAACCTCCCCTCTGCAAATTCCAAAACTTCTCTCCCTTCCCTCCAACCTCCCCTCTGCAAATTCCAAAACCTATCCCCTTCCTTCCAACCTCCCCTCTGCAAATCCCAAAACTTCTCTCCCTTCCCTCCAACCTCTCCTCTGCAAATTCAAAACCTATTCCCTTCCCTCCAACCTCCCTTCTGCAAATCCCAAAATCTCTCTCCCTTCCCTCCAACCCTCTGCCCCTTGCAAGTCCAGCACCCTTCTGTTCCCTCCCCTCCCTGCCTCCCCTTACTGGGCCAGCACGCAGCACCCCACTGACTTCCTCACCCTCTCCCACCCCTGCCGCAGCGCTTCATTTAATGCTGTTGTCGGCGCTACTGTTACAGTTTCCCACCCCCGTGGCGGCGCTTTACACTTTACCTGACGGCAACGCTACAGATGCAGCGCTGACGTCCGACGTCCTGCTCCGGGGCCTTCCGCGTCCCACCTCCGTAACAGAAAGTTACATCAGCGTGGAAGGCCCGGAGCAGGACGTCGGACGTCAGCGCTGCATCTGTAGCGTTGCCGTCAGGTAAAGTGTAAAGCGCCGCCGCGGGGGTGGGAAACTAACAGCAGCGCCGACAACATTAAATGAAGCGCTGCGGCAGGGGTGGGAGATGGTCACGGCAAGGATCTGCTTCTGGGCGGGCCTGAGGCTAAACTGGGTGGGCCTGGGCCCATCCAGGCCCACCCGTAGCTACGCCCCTGGTATGCTCAAGCCCATGCACAGTCTGTAACTAGGAATCTGGTTTTATTAAAAGCCCCTGCCTTGAAATTTCAGCATTTTTTGCTTCATGCTTCTGCCTTTTATACCCTACTTTTGAGTTTGACCTCTCATAAGAACATAAGAATAGTCATACTGGCTCAGACCAATGGTCCATCTAGCCCAGTATCCTGCTTCCAACAGTGGTCAATCCAGGTCACAAATACCTGACAGCAGTGCTTTTTTTGTAGGAAAAAAGGTACTGGTACTCATTATGGGCGGGGTCACCATCTATGGCTCCACCCCTCTGCCACACCCATGTTAGCCACACCCCTTATACCAACCACGGCGCATATAAACAGGCATCATTGAAAATATTACACCAGTATAGGAGAAAAAAATAACTTGAATTTTTTCACTATAAATAATTTCTGTAAGATGTTACAGCTCCAGTATACTCAGTGCAAAATAAGATAGCATATGTTAATTCTCAAACTGGACATATTCCAAACACTAAAATGAAAATAAAATGATTTTTTCTACCTTTGTTGTCTGGTGACTTTGTTTTTCTGATTATATTTGTCCCAGTCTCTGATTCTGCTGCTCTCTATCTGTTCCCTTAACTCCGTTTCCAGGGATTCCTTTCCATTTATTTCTTTACTTTCCTCCTTTCTTCTTCGTTTCTTGCTCTACATCCATAGGTAAAAGCTGGGTCCTCCGCAGACTTGACTGGAGGAGGTATAGAGTGGATCCAGTTTTTGCCTATTTTCTCCATGCTATCAATTCCAGGGCAAGCAGTGACTTTCCTATGTCTATCTCAATAGAAGATTATGGACTTTTCCTCCAGGAACTTGTCCAAATCTTTTCTACACCCAAATACACTAACCGCTGTTACCACATCCTCCAGCAATGAATTCCAGAGCTTAACTATTAGTTGAGTGAACAAAAATTTCCTCCTGTTTGTTTAAAAAGTATTTCCACATAATTTCATTGAGTGTCCCCTAGTCTTTGTACTTTTCGAAAGAGTGAAAAATCAATTTACTTTTACCTGTTCTATTCTTATTAGGATTTAATAGACCTCAATCATATCCCCTCTCAGCAGTCTCTTTTCCAAGCTGAAGAGCCCTAACCATTTTAGTCTTTCCTCATATGAGAGGAGTTCCATCCCCTTTATAATTTTGGTCATTCTTCTTTGAACCTTTTCTAATTCTGTTATATCTTTTTTGAGATACGGCGACCAGAATTGAATGCAATACCAGTGGAAGGAATCAGGGATGACCCCCTTACTCCCCCAGTTGTCACTGACCCCCTCCCACCCCCCAAAGATGCGATTAAAAACATTACTTACCAGCCTCTATGACAGCTTCAGATGTTGTAGAAAACACAGGCACATAAAAAGCCATACTTTCAGTTCTTCTCTGTCCAGAAGTGAGGACTTCCAGAGCAGGACAAATAATCATTGGTAAGATATTTGATGGGAAATTGCTTTTAAACTTGGGAAAAGTAGGTTTAGAGTTAAATAGGTTATCTCAGTGTCTTTATTTTTAAGTTACTCTGCTTATTTAGCAAAAGCAATTTAAGGAATTTAGAGATTTTTTTGTTTATCATTTAAAGTCTCTATTACAGTTTCATAGGCTACAAGTTAAGGGACTATTCTAGAGTTTATCATTGCATCAGTGTAGAGCAGAAGTGATAGTCACAGCAAATCCTAGTATAGAGTTTTAACTTTAGTTCTGCAGTTTAGCTTAGCCAGTTCAAATAAGAAATACAGAACTGATAGTCACAGAAAATCACAGTTAGAGATTTAACTTTAGTTTTGTAGTACAGTTTAGTTTCCATAGTATAAAACCCTTTTCCTTATAGTTTTACAATTTTAAAACTTGAACTTTCTGCCACAGCCTATAAAATTAACAGCCTCTAGAAGGCATAGCAGGACCTAGTCTAAAATCCCACCCACCCCAACTTCCACCCACCTCTAGTACAACTGTTCATTTTTAGTCAGTTATTCTTAATAGGATAACAAGAGAGGAGTACTCTTACAGAGTTTTAATTACATTTCATTACTTTCTAAGAAGAAAACTAAATAAATCACACAATATACTATATAAGCTAAATACTTTTAAAACAAAACAAAACATTAGATTAATATCCTTAGTACCTTAGTAAGTCTTAAGTTATTGAAAACCTCAAAAATACTAAGATGGAGATAGCAGACCAGCAGTGAGAGGGGTGCTATCCAGTCTTTTGCATTGAGTGTCACATATATTATCTCCTAGTTGGTGAGAGGTTATATGTGTGTGACCGATGCAAAGAGCTCCTAGCTATCAGAGAACAGGTCCATTCTCTTGAGGCTAGAGTAGCAGACTTGGAGGAGCTGAGGGAGACAGAGAGATACATAGAGGAGACCTACAGGGATATTGTAAAGAAGTCCCATCTCCAGTCTGGCAGCCACTGTGCTGCCTTGGAGGATGGAGGTATCTTAGAAGAAGAGCATCATCCTGGTGTAGGAAGTACTCCTGTAGCCAGGATATGCCCTCCAGAGGATGCACTATGCTCTCACATTGAGGAAATGCCTCTAAGAACTTCTGCCCAGGCAGGAAGGGTTAGGACAGCTGCTGTAGTTGGTGATTTCATCATTAGGCATGCAGATAGCTGGGTGGCTGGTGGATGTGAGGACTGCCTGGTCACTTGCCTGCCTGGTGCAAAGGTGGCAGACCTCGTGCATCACCTAGACAGGATCTTAGATAGTGCTAGGGAGAATCTGGCTGTCTTGGTACAGGTGGGTACCAGTGACATAGGAAAAAATGGGAGGGATGTTCTGGAAGCCAAATTTAGGCTCTTAGGTAGAAAGCTGATGTCTAGATTCTTCACTGTGTGATGACAGCACTTAAGTGTTTTTTTCAAAAAAATTCTGAAAAATCTAGTATTTACAATAAAAAAAAACACGGAGAGATTCAGTGATTGAGATGCTCAACCACCCGTAGAGATTGTAAATTTTATTTACTGAGTCTCATCCTGGGTGAGTTAATACTCTGAGAATCCTCCAAAGAAATCAACAATTATTCAGAAAATCATCTCTCTGATTAAGAGGTGAGATCAAGCTGATACCTTATTAGAAGTATCCATATTTACCAACTCTAATTTATGCCTGGTGGTTTATGTATAGTCACTAGAGTAAATTTGGGGTCATTTCTTGTACAATTTAGATTCTCCATGGTAGCATTTTCAGAAATGCTCCCCTTTCCATACACAGGACCCAAGAGGCAGGCAGAGCTCCAAAGTCTCAATGTGTGTTTGAGACAATGGTGCAGGGATGAGGGATTTAGATTTGTCAGGAACTGGGTAACATTCTGGGAAAGGGGAATGCCACTGAATATCAGCACCAACCACAACACTCTCTGGTTAGCAAAGCAAAGGCGGAGCTGGGAGTTACCCAGGCACAACCAATGTTCAGTGTCAGAGCCTGGATAACTATCTGGGCAAGTAGCACCGTATATAATTATGGCACTCCTAACCTGCCCAGATATCTATCTGGTTAGTAGCACTGAATATTGGCAGCATGCAGATAAAGTCTGGGAGCTGCTGAAACCCAGATATTCTGTACCACTACCTGGATATAGGTTGGCACTGAATCAGCCCCTAGCGATCAGCATTTTAAAAAATGCTATCATTGTTGAGGAAAACGAGTGAGCTTTATATTTTGGATACTAAGAATTGTGGTTAATAAGTTGTAAGATTGTAGGACAAAAATAGGTTATATTGTATTGTGGTACATGTTCATCCGTTGACAGTTAAGCTGTACTGTGATGTTCATAAAAATGATAAAAAAATATATAAAAGTGCTGATCACTGCTGGCTGAATACTGACCTGTGTCTATGGATACTCTGGCCATTGTACCATGTGGAATGGGGAAGAGTCTTTGACTGGCCAAGCCATTGTACCATGAAGGTGCACATAGGGGGATATTTGAGCTAGCACCCCTAAGGAAGAGAGAATCATGGCTGAATAAGTCAGTGCACCTGACGAATCAAGGAAGGATTCCCTATGGAACAATACTAATCCAACAGTTCTTTCTTCATTAAGCTCTGGAGTCCTGTTTAGATTGGTTGCCTAACGTCCCTTCTCTACTTCTTGGATTCAAATAATCCAGTGCAGCACTGCTAAGTATGGAATGAAGGAATAAGGAAGTATCTCTAGAACTCTAAAGAGCAGCAGGGAGCCATTGATCCTAGAAAAGGAGAGGATCTGGTGAATGTCCTCTGGATTTAGACAAGGAGGGTCAGGCAGCTAGAATGAACTATACCTGCAACCACCTGAGTTCAGATCAGATCTACTAGGTATTCTGGGGAAGGAGTATGAGAAGAGAGATTCTCCACCTGTAAGTCAGTCTAACAACTGTTTTTTTTTTAAACTTTTTATTTACAGGTTTTAAACATTATAATGAAGAATAAACTTGTACAGAAAGCTGAACAAGAAATACATTTTTGAAATAATAAAAGAAAATACATTGTTTAAACAGCTCAAGACCACAAATAGAGGTCCAATACCATCAGAGGTTATACAGAAAGAAAAAAGGATAACCCCTAAAGAAAGGAAAACAAAGCTACCTATAGATCACACAGGACAAAGATAATTCCCACCAACAGACCCACTATCAGGAGATGCTTCTAAAAGACGACAGTTGCCAAAAACTTAGTCAGGTGTGATGGATCCCAGTAAACATACTTATAACAAGGATGATATTCAGCTAGCTGCCGTGGGTTTTATTTTAACTATCACCAGCGTTATTCCCGGATATTCAATACCGAGCCATGTCCAGGCACCGGCACTGAATATCCAGGTTTATGCGGCCAGCTATCTCTTATCTATTCAGCACTTAACCACATAAGTGACACTGCATACAGATAGGACTGACTTTTATGTGGTCTGATGTAACTGTTAAACCTGGGCAGTTAAGTGCTGAATATTGGTAATTAACTACATAAGTACCGACTCCGATCCCAGAATGCCCACAATAGTTGGCTTTGAGTGTAGTGGTCTGTGGTGATATTTAGTGGCTCTAAGTGGCTAAAGGCTGCTGAAAATCAGTGGATAGTCTCAAACAATCGATTTAACTGGCTAAGAGCTGTTTCTGGCCAGTTAAATTGCTTTGAATATCGACCCTAGATTGACAAGTGATAATACATTTACAGGGGAATTTCAGATAGAAATAGCCCCCAAATGAGTTACTCCTGGGCTTAATAACAAAACTTGTTTTTTTCCTTTTTTTGAGACTCTTGATATCTGGAAAAACAAGGGCTCCTTTTACAAAGCCGCAGCAGTAGTGATTACCACTAGCCAAATGTGACAAAGCCCACAGGAATTGAATGGGCTTTGTTACATTTGATGAGCCGCTAATTACTAGTGTGGCTTTGTAAAAGGAGCCCTAAGACTTTCATTCCCCCCAAATTCCTATCTCTTACCTTATAATAGCATTTTAGCATATAATATCTGTCTCTAAGACTTACAAAAGTTGCTATCAAAAATTCCTCGAGAAATTCGAGAAGATTCTCTCAATCCATCAAGATTTTCCAAAGAATGAACAATATAATCAAGCTTTTCAGTTGTAGAACATCTCTGTGTCAAGTAATAAGCTTTAACTATAGATGGAACATCTTCCTGTGACAAATGCAACACTTCCACACAGTAACGTATAAACATATCACCAGAAGAGATATTTTGATCCTGTGGAAAGTTACAAAATCTCAAATTAATGCTTCTCATCGAATTTTCTATAGCATCTAATTTTCTACAGCTTCCAGATAAATCCATGATAAAAGTAGTTTGTACCAATTGTAGTTTAATAACAGCTTGATCCAAAACACTAAACTTTTCAGTGGAAACTCTTAATTGTGCTAATTATGCCTCATGCTGAGATATTTTAGTCTCCAATTGTTTTATTTCTGGAAACATTTTATTCACAATGGGGAGAAGCATTTTAGCTAAATCCAAAATTGAAATCCAAATAATCTCTGAAGTCATATTTTGAGGTTTATTCTCATCCAAATCCACCCTCACCGACATATCTTCGGCACCAAGGGTCATCTCAGACAAACATTTTCCCGTTCAGGTACTGTGCCTCATTCTCTTCACCATAAAAGATCTTCTACACCACTACCAGCGGTACATCAAAAAACATGACACTTCCATCCTGCACCTCGGCGTTTCAAGAGCCTTCCACTCGGGAGCACTGATTCAACTTAACAGGGGACTCAACCATGACTGGTTATTGTGGCAGCGATTGGAGATCCATACTCAAGGTGACATCCGATCCAGGAGACTAACCCAAACCTTCTCCTTTGGTTGCCAGTCTCTGTGGATTATTCTCTGGTATACTCCTCTGTCCTCCAGCATGAACAATAAAACTCTCAGGGGTCCTTTTACAAAGGCACGCTGCAAAATGGCTTGCGGTAGTGTAGGCGTGAGTTTTAGGTGCACGCCGATCTATTTTTCAGCGCACCTGTAAAAAAGGCCCTTTTTTGCCGAAAATGGACGTGTGGCAAAATCAAAATCACTGCGCATGGAGTGGAGGAGTGGCCTAGTGGTTAGAGCACTGGTCTTGCAATCCAGAGGTGGCCAGTTCAAACCCCACTGCTGCTCCTTGTGATCTTGGACAAGTCACTTAACCCTCCATTGCCTCAGGTACAAACTTAGATTGTGAACCCTCCTGGGACAGAGAAATATCCAGTGTACCTGAATGTAACTCACCTTGAGCTACTACTGAAAAAGATGTCAGCAAAATCTAAATAATAAATAAAATAAAAAACAGGCTAATGAGTGCTGATAACAGCACTTTAACAAGCAATAATGAGCACTAATTGGCACTGGTTAGAATTTACACGCACAACTCACAAAGCGTATTCTGTAACAAAGTGTGTCAAAGTTCTAACATGCACAGTGTAAGGAATATGCCGAAAGGAAGAGGGACCCCAGCTACCCACCGGAGAAAAGAGAGCCGGAGGGTAGGAGGGAAGACCCTAGGGATGCTCAGGTTTTGCCCAAAAGGGACATAAAGATGGGAAACTACAACTCCCAGAAGGCCACAGGAGAGCTCCGGGGGAGGAGAAGTAGGGTGCAGAACCAAGGAGCTCCAGAAGAGGGCCGCCAGGGAAAAGGAAAAGCTGATTCTCCCACCTGGTGGAGGAGGTGGTGGAACCGGTGGCAGGAGAAGGAAAAGCAGCCTAGCAGAGTTAATGAAGAAAAGGGTAATCAGCTGGAAAAGGGGTGGGGGGGGGGGGAGGAGAAAATGGACTGGGCTACTGAAGGAGAAGGGGAGAAGGAACCAGAGGAGATGGAGCAAGAGGAGGCTGAGCTGGTCTTAGACGAACCCATAGAGCTCTTGGCTATGGCTCAGCCAGCACTGGAGGTATAGGGGAGAGGCCTGGGTCAAAGCGGGAGGAGGTCAGGAGAATAGAGACTGACCCAGAGGGTGGGACCCAAGGCTTTGAGCCCGCGCAAAGCCTAGCTCTATTGAACTGTGCTGAGAGAAGCCAGGCTGTAATTGGACTGTGTTAGAAACAGCCTGACTTTATTGAGCTGTGCTGAGAGAAGCCTGGCTGTACTTGGACTGTGTTTGAAACAGCCTAGCTCCATTGAACTGTGCTGAGAGAAGCCAGGCTGTAATTGGACTGTGTTAGAAACAGCCTGACTTTATTGAGCTGTGCTGAGAGAAGCCTGGCTGTACTTGGACTGTGTTTGAAACAGCCTAGCTTCATTGAACTGTGCTGAGAGAAGCCTGGCTGTAATTGGACTGTGTTAGAAACAGCCTGACTTTATTGAGCTGTGCTGAGAGAAGCCTGGCTGTACTTGGACTGTGTTTGAAACAGCCTAGCTCCATTGAACTGTGCTGAGAGAAGCCTGGCTGTAATTGGACTGTGTTAGAAACAGCCCGACTTGATTGAGCTGTGCGGAGAGAACCCTGGCTGAAATTGGACTGGGTTTAAAACAGCCGAGGAGCTGTTGAAGAAAAGGGGGCTGGGTTGCAAATCCCAAAAACAGGCCCAAGAAAGAAGAAGAAACACATAAAGAGGAAAACAGAGAGCTCTGACTTTATTGAGCTGTGCTGAGAGAAGCCTGGCTGTACTTGGACTGTGTTTGAAACAGCCTAGCTCCATTGAACTGTGCTGAGAGAAGCCTGGCTGTAATTGGACTGTGTTAGAAACAGCCCGACTTGATTGAGCTGTGCGGAGAGAACCCTGGCTGAAATTGGACTGGGTTTAAAACAGCCGAGGAGCTGTTGAAGAAAAGGGGGCTGGGTTGCAAATCCCAAAAACAGGCCCAAGAAAGAAGAAGAAACACATAAAGAGGAAAACAGAGAGCTCGGTGCTGGTGGTGAGGAGGCTTCACGGACTTAGCCAGTAGGAGCCTTGTTTACAAGTGGGGTCAGGAGTGGGATTTTGCTGCGGGACCTGTTGCTAGAGGAGGCCGTGACCCGACTGGACGAGAAGCCCCACGAGAGGGCCAACGCTGAGAAAGGCGCAGACCCATCTTGGGTTCCGGTAAGCGGGCCTAACTGGGGGGGGGGGGAGGTGTTAGAGGGATCAGAGAAAGAGTCCAACTTAAATGAGGTAATCGCACTTGGAGGTGGTTCTCTGTTGTTTTGTCCCTCCCCCAGGTGGCAGTGCCAGTGCCGTGATGGACCCCAAGGAGATCTTCGGGTGGATGACTCTCCAGTTCCAAAAACAGCAGGAGCTGACGGCTAAGATAGTCGAGGACTCTCTGATGGCGGCCCGGGATCAGCAGCAACCAGTACTCAACATGCTACAAGACTTTTTCCAGAGAGGGGCTAATGTTCCCCGTGAGGGGGAAACCGGAGCAAATGGACACGGGCCCGGAGGAGGCGGTGCGGTAGGACATGTCTCCATGAATGCACTTAACTGGGGGAAGTTGTCCGAGCAGGATAATGTGGACGATTTTTTGACAGCATTTGAGAGGGTGGCTGGGGCGGCTGGGTGGCCACAAGAGCAGTGGGCCATGAGATTGGTGCCTTCTCTATCCGGGGAGGCTTTGGCAGCCTTTAGGGATTTGTCTCCGGAAGAGGCTGCCAACTATGGAAGGTTGAAAGAAGCTATCAAGGACAGATATGGACTCAGTACACAAGCTTACAGACGTAAGTTTAGAGCCACCAAATGGGAAAAGGGGACCCCCCTAAAGCGGTAGCAAATAAGCTAATGGATTTAGTGAAAAAATGGGTGGAGCCCGAGCGACACAACCTGCACGAGGTACTGCAAGAATTAGTAGTGGAGCAATTCCTCCAGGGTCTGCCCGACGAAATTAGGGCCGAATTAATAAAGAGGGGATGTAAGACGGTAGAGGGGGTGACATCGGGTTTGGAATGTTACCTGGAAGCCCAGCAGTGGGGGGGGCCAGAGCGGGAGGGAGGCAGGACTCGGGCGTTAGAAAAAGGGGGCCCGAAAGTTTCCCTAATTAAGCCGGAGACCCCCGCAGGGAGTAAAAAGACCGAGTTAGACGCCGGCCCGAGTAGAAAGGCTATTCCTTTTGGGAGAAAGGGGTGTTTTAAGTGTGGTAAGGTAGGCCATTTCAAAAAGGATTGCCAGTGGCGGGAGGGGTGGATCTCTCAGGTAGAAAAAGGAGTCAGGCCCAGGTACCTAACTCAAGTTAAGGTGGAGGGAGTACCCATCACCGCCATGTTAGACTCTGGGGCCGACCAATCCATGATCTCCCGGAGGCTGTGGCAACAGATAAGAAAGAGGAGGGCCCCGGGCAGGGAGACCTATGATGGAGGGGTGTCTATCCAATGTATTCATGGGGCCAGGACCCGTTATGCACTCCAGCGGGTCAACTTACAGGGGCCCACCGGAGAGCTAGAGCTGGCCATGGCCGTTCTACCCAGATTGCCGCATGAGATGATTTTAGGGAGGGATTGGCCTCCATTTATAGAGTGTATGGAGGAGAGAAAAGTGTTAGTCACTACCAGGGCCCAGGCTCACCGCGAGGTAGACGAAGAAACAGAGGGAATAGGGGGGGGGTTTTCCTTTTCAGGGAGAGGTATTGGGCGAACCGGGCCGGGAAAAAAAAAGGAAAGCCGTGAAAAAAAAGGAGCAGAAGGGTAGAAGGGAGGCTCTTCAGCGGGCACAGAGGGAGAGTTACCTGCCAGTGGCCCCGGAAGAACTGAGGGAGCAGTTTCCCCAATTTCATAGGGAGCAGGCCACGGACCCTACCTTAGAGTATGCCTGGGAAAGGGCGCGCCAGGGAGAAGGCCAGGTAGCTCCGGGGTTCCTGATAGAAGGGAACATCCTATATAGAAGGGTGCCAAATTGGGAGCACTCGGGCGGAGGGAAACAGCTGGTGGTACCCCGAGCTTTTCGTCCGCTGGTGGTAAGGCTGGCCCACGACCATCCTCTGAGCGGACATAAGGGCTCCCAGGCCACCCTGACCCAAATATTGGCGAGGTTTTATTGGCCGGGCATATATGGGGAGGTGAAAAAATACTGCAAGTCCTGCCCCAGATGTCAGAAGGTATCAGACAGATTCCCTCCTAAAGCCCCATTAAAGCCGCTTCCACGGGTAGAGCAACCGGTGAGGAGAATAGCCATGGATATTGTGGGGCCAGTAACAAGGTCACAGAGAGGGTATCTCTATGTGTTAGTAGTTATGGACATGGCCACCAGGTATCCATGGGCCCTACCCTTAAGGAACATTTCGGCCAAGGGTATTGCCTGGGAACTCATAAAAATTTTTTGTGAGGTAGGTTTTCCCCAAGAAGTTTTGACAGATCGGGGTTCCAACTTTATGTCCCATACCTTAAGACAAGTATGGGAGGCCTTTGGGATAAAACATGTACGTACGGCGGCTTACCATCCCCAAACCAATGGGATGGTGGAAAGCTTTAACAGGACCTTAAAGGGGATGCTAAAAAAAGCCTTGGGGGAGGATAGGACCGGGTGGGACCAACTTTACCCTTTGTGCTCTATGCATACCGGGAGAAGGTGCAAGACTCCTTAGGAGTTTCACCGTATGAGTTAATGTTTGGCAGAAGACCCAGGGGTATATTAGATATCGTACAGGAACACTGGGTACCTCCGGAAACCAGCGAGCAGTCCGTGGGCGAATATTTGCAGGATCTAAGGGGCCGATTGGGTAGGATGCAGGAGTATGCCCAGGATCGGCTAGAACAGAGCCAAGAACAACAAAAGGGATATTACGATAGAGGGACTCGGAACAGGGAGTTTGCCGCCGGGGATAGGGTCCTCATCTTAATCTCGGAAGATCCCCATAGGTTCGCCTCTAGATGGAAAGGACCCTGGGTGGTGAAGAGGAGACTCGGTCCCCTCACGTATGAGGTGGCGAATGAGAGGGGTCGGGTCCAGACGTTTCACGTTAATCTTATGAAACCTTGGGTAGCGAGGGTAGGGTTTCAAACGCGGGGGGACGAAAAGGAAGGAGAGGAGTTAGGGCCTCAAATAAGAGAGATTTTCAAACCCTGCGAGCCCGGAGTTAACCCCCGGTTACCCCAGGGGCAGCAAAAAGAGATAGGAAGGCTCTTAGAGCGCTTTAAAGATGTTTTGACAGCATGCCCGGGGAGTACCCACCTAGTAGAGCATGACATTGTAACTGAACAGGGTAAGATAGTAAGGCAAAGGCCCTATAGACTCTCACCAATGAAAAGGAGGGAAGTCATTAAACAAGTGCAGGAAATGTTGGACTTTGGGGTAATTGAGGAATCCCATAGTCCCTGGTCCAGCCCGGTGGTGTTGGTGCCAAAACCTGAAGGGGAGTGGAGATTTTGTATTGATTTCCGTCAGCTTAATGCTATCTCTCAAGCTGATGCCTATCCTATGCCTTATATTGAAGAGTTGGTAGACAGGTTGGGGTCAGCCCAGTATCTTACCACTTTAGATTTAACAAAAGGGTACTGGCAGATTCCCCTTTCCCCCGGAGCCCAAGCAAAGACAGCTTTTAGTACCCCTATAGGCTTGTACCAATTCAAAAGGCTGCCCTTTGGCCTAAATTCGGCGGCGGCGAGCTGCCAACGATTGCTGGACCAAGTCCTCAGACCACATCAGACATATGCCGCGGCCTATATGGATGATGTGGTAGTACACAGTGAGGACTGGAACAATCATTTGAAACAGGTAGGGGCAGTGTTGCAATCGTTTAGGGAGGCTGGACTTACCCTTAACCCGAAGAAATGTTACTTTGCCCAGTATAGGGTGAAGTATTTGGGGTATAATGTAGGCCGGGGGGAGGTGCGACCCTTACTGAATAAAGTTAAAAGCATCCAAGTCTTTCCCCGACCCAATCGAAAAAAACAATTGCGTAGGTTCCTGGGTATGGTGGGGTATTACAGGAGATTCATCCCGCACTTTTCTGTAATGGCTACTCCCTTAACGGACATGTTGAGGGGTAAGAGCCCGGACCAGCTGAGGTGGGGGGAGGCGGAGTTGCGAGCGTTAGAGCAGATGCAGCAGGCCCTGTGCCATGAACCGGTGTTGAAGGCCGTAGATTTCGAAAAACCCTTTATCCTACAAACGGATGCGTCGGGGAGGGGGCTAGGGGCAGTGCTGTCTCAGGAACATGAAGGGGCAGAACATCCCGTGCTATATCTAAGCCGTAAACTCCTACCTCATGAGAACCATTACTCCACCATAGAGAAGGAGTGTTTAGCTATTAGGTGGGCAATACAAGAGTGTACGGTCTATCTCGAAGGGAGGCAATTTAAGCTAGTAACGGACCATGCCCCACTGAAGTGGCTAAATTTAATGAAAAATAACAATGGGAGGCTAATGCGGTGGTATTTAGCACTACAACCCTTCCAATACACAGTGGAGCATCGTCCGGGGAGATGTTTGGGAAATGTGGATGCCCTATCCCGGGTAGGCGAGGATAAGGAAGAAAAGGGGGAGAATTGGGGAGTAAAAGCTTAAGGGAGGGGGTATGTAAGGAATATGCCGAAGGAAGAGGGACCCCAGCTACCACCGGAGAAAAGAGAGCCGGAGGGTAGGAGGGAAGACCCTAGGGATGCTCAGGTTTTGCCCAAAAGGGACATAAAGATGGGAAACTACAACTCCCAGAAGGCCACAGGAGAGCTCCGGGGGAGGAGAAGTAGGGTGCAGAACCAAGGAGCTCCAGAAGAGGGCCGCCAGGGAAAAGGAAAAGCTGATTCTCCCACCTGGTGGAGGAGGTGGTGGAACCGGTGGCAGGAGAAGGAAAAGCAGCCTAGCAGAGTTAATGAAGAAAAGGGTAATCAGCTGGAAAAGGGGTGGGGGGGGGGGAGGAGAAAATGGACTGGGCTACTGAAGGAGAAGGGGAGAAGGAACCAGAGGAGATGGAGCAAGAGGAGGCTGAGCTGGTCTTAGACGAACCCATGGAGCTCTTGGCTATGGCTCAGCCAGCACTGGAGGTATAGGGGAGAGGCCTGGGTCAAAGCGGGAGGAGGTCAGGAGAATAGAGACTGACCCAGAGGGTGGGACCCAAGGCTTTGAGCCCGCGCAAAGCCTAGCTCTATTGAACTGTGCTGAGAGAAGCCAGGCTGTAATTGGACTGTGTTAGAAACAGCCTGACTTTATTGAGCTGTGCTGAGAGAAGCCTGGCTGTACTTGGACTGTGTTTGAAACAGCCTAGCTCCATTGAACTGTGCTGAGAGAAGCCAGGCTGTAATTGGACTGTGTTAGAAACAGCCTGACTTTATTGAGCTGTGCTGAGAGAAGCCTGGCTGTACTTGGACTGTGTTTGAAACAGCCTAGCTTCATTGAACTGTGCTGAGAGAAGCCTGGCTGTACTTGGACTGTGTTAGAAACAGCCCGACTTGATTGAGCTGTGCGGAGAGAACCCTGGCTGAAATTGGACTGTGTTTAAAACAGCCGAGGAGCTGTTGAAGAAAAGGGGGCTGGGTTGCAAATCCCAAAAACAGGCCCAAGAAAGAAGAAGAAACACATAAAGAGGAAAACAGAGAGCTCGGTGCTGGTGGTGAGGAGGCTTCACGGACTTAGCCAGTAGGAGCCTTGTTTACAACAGGCAAAAAGGGGTGTGGTTATAGGTAGGAAAATGGGCATTTCATGAGTGTTCTGAAATTTACATGCGTTGTTATGGAATGTGTCCAGCGCGCATAGATCTATGCACCGGGATTTAAACCACATTTTCATTGGTGTAAATGGATGCATGTAGTTTTGGGTACTGAGATATCAACTAAGCTTATTCTATAATTGGTGCCTGCACCAAATATAGAATACGCTTAGCTTGCACTGATTTCAGCGGTGATTTTTTTTAGGCATCATATATAGTATCTCCCCTTTAGTGTATCACACAGCAGGAACTAGCAGCTGTGAGGATCCCTAGACTGGCAGGGGTTATACTAATACCCTTTGCTTCTGTTAGACAGTTTTATTTATTATCCATTCACCACCTTTGGCCCCATCCCCATGTTGCTTAGTTTGTTCATGAGCTTCCTATGTGGGATAGTATGAAAGGCTTTGCTGAAATCCACATAAATCAGATCCAGTGCATGCCTTCAATCAAATTCTCTGGTCACCAAATCAAAGAAATCACCAGCTCTGTTTGACATGTTCTGCTTTGGTGGGCTGAAAACTCCCACACCCGCCACTCTGTGCAGGCCCCAGTCACCCATGCTTAATCACTGGTTGGTCAAGTCCCCACCATGCCAACTATATAAGCAGCCAAACATGATGGGAATCTTGGTTGTCCCCCAAATTCTATAAATGGGTCCTTATTCTATAAAGCTTATGCTCCTAAATATGCTCCTAAAATGTATGCCCCTAAATATATGAACATAATTTATGTTCCTAAATTATGAGCATAGGACCTTATTCTATAAAGTTATGATCCTAAATTTATGCACATAAACTTAGGAGCGTAATGCGAGGGAGGTGGTGGAGATGAAAACAGTAACAGAATTCAAAAATGCGTGGGATAAACACAAAGGAATCCTGTTCAGAAGAAATGGATCCTCAGACGCTTAGCAGAGATTGGGTGGCAGCACCGGTGGTTAGGAGGCGTGGCTAGTGGTTGGGAGGCGGGGCTAGTGCTGGGCAGACTTCTATGGTCTGTGCCCTGAAAATGGTAGATACAAATCAAGGTCAGGTATACATATAAAGTAGCACATATGAGTTTATCTTGTTGGGCAGACTGGATGGACCGTACAGGTCTTTTTCTACTATCACCTACTATGCTACTATGTTACTATGTATGCTCCTAAATGTATGCTAAATCTATGAGCGTAAATAGGCCCTAAATTAGGAGCATAAATTTAGGAGTACAGATTACAAATTAGTAAATTTAAAATGAATCGGATAAAATATTTCTTCACTCATTGTGTAATTAAACTCTGGAATTCGCTGCCAGAGAATGTGGAAAAAGCAGTTAGCTTAGCAGGGTTTAAAAAAAAGTTGGATATGTTCCTAAAAGAAAAACTCCATAAGCCATTATTAAAATGGACTTGGGAAAATCCACGGCTTATTTCTATGATAAGCAGCATAAAATATATTGTATTGTTTTGGGATCTGGCCAGGTACTTGTGACCTGGATTGGGCACCTGGAAACAGGATACTGAGCTTGATGGACCTTTGGTCTGTCCCAGTATGGCAACCCTTATGTACTTACGTATGCTCTTAGGGGCCCTTTTACAGAGCAGCGGTAAGCCCAATGCAGGCTTACCTCTCGCTCTTCCAGGACTGCCGCTGGCCCAATACGGCCGTAGAGTTAGCATGGGAGCACTTATCACCACCTCAATGGATGGTGGTAAAGGCTCCCCCCCCGAATGGCTAGGTGGTAAGAATTGTCTTACCGCATGGCCATGTTTGTAAGGGGGCTTTTTACCCATTGCAGAAAAAGGGCCCTGGTGCACGGGAAAAACGGCCCCTGCCACTAGTGCAGGGCTCTTTTTCCCACAGCTTGGTAAAAGGACCCCTAAATTTAGGATAATAAATTTAGGAGCTTAAACTGTATAGGATAAGGCCCATGGTGCTCAAAAGTGTGTGTGGAAATTTAGGTGCACGCCCAATTTCTGTGTGCAAATTAACTAAATATAGAATCAATTTTCGACAATAATTGGGCACTAATACAGAATGCTACATAGAAAATTCATGCTAACAGAATACCTCGGTCACACATACAGAATACAAATGCCAAATACATAACAGCTGACCAAAAATGATAAACATATTAAACCAAAGCCCCAGGAAGCCACACCCTCTCCAAAAGACATTACATGATGTGATACCCGTAAGCGAGCCTTCTTCGGAGTAGCCCCCACACTCTGGAATGCATTGCCTGAAAGGCTCCGCTTAACATAAGACTATCTCTACTTCAGGAAACAGGTGAAAGCTTGGCGCTTCAACTAGGCCTTTAATGGAAGAAGTAACTAATTTGTTAGTCTCACTCACACACACAAGGAGTGGGATGAGCTGCACATACTGCAGCAAGACATGTTTATCTGCTCCTACCCTAGCTGAGATAAAAGATTTAACCATCTCTCGGACCTTATGTGCAACTTTCTTTAAATTAGTCACCTTACTTTCTAACTCTTCTTACTCTCTTACCTATCTATATGTTCCATCTTTGCTTATACCCTTCACTGTCAATTAAAATGTTCTATTACGTATTGTGTTGAAATTGTAAGTAATATACTATGCCATACTTTGTATTGTTATTTGAATATCTTTATTGCTGTAATTGCCTATTGCTCATGTTTGATCTATTCTTACTGTACACTGTCTTAAGTGACTTCCTTCAAAAAGGCAGTACCTAAACTTCAGGAAATCACTAAAAACTAACCTATTCAAAAAGGCATATCCTGCCGATCCAACCTAAATGCCTGATCTCTGCAACACAACAAAATTAAAGTACGTAATGTACATAACTTCATTTCCTCCGCTGCACGCTTCCCTGAACGTGACTTTACCACAGGAACTCTATCCTCCCACAATATCACTTTGTAATGTTCTCACCGGAGCCTCCAAACGCCTTCCGGTACTATGTAAGCCACATTGAGCCTACAAATATGCGGGAAAATGTGGGATACAAATGCAACAAATAAATAAATAAATAAGCATGGATTTACTTGTGTTGTACTGGTGTCTATCGGCACAAAAAAAACACAGCATGATTTTATAAACTACACCTAAATTTAGGAGTAATTTAGAGAATATGCTCACGCACTATTCTTGCGACTAAATTAGGCACACCTATTAGGTCACTAAAACAAGGCTAAATACCTGTGACTAAATTAGGTGCAGATCGGGTGTATTCCATAATAGTGCACATAGTTTTCTGAAACGCCTACAACCTGCCCATGGCCACGCCCCCTTTTCAACTGCATGCATTAGAATGTACACGCATTTCATTATACAATATGCCTAGAAAGTTGTGCATGTTAATTCTAATTGAAGCCAATTAGTGCTGTTAATAGGTTGTTAAGTACCAATTATCGGCATTGTGCATACAATCTGTCCATGTGGCCAAATTAGTGACACAACTTAAGGTACCATATATAGAATGGGGGGGGGGGGGGGGTCTGTGCCTACAACGTTGTGTGCTAAAGCTGAGCTAATCAGTGCAGACAGCCCAAAGTGCTTTTCTGCATTGACCCTGCTTCATAGGTAGAAGACGCATACAGGCACATATGCTGCACCTATTGTACAAAGGCAGCATGGAGTTCAACAATTGTCTTCCTGAAAAATCCTCTGAGGCTGGTGTAAACTGTAAGTTTGTGTGTGCAAGTGCCAGTAAGAATCAGAGCACATGCATGTATTTTATAAAATGTCTAAGGGCCAATCCTGCCCTGCTCCATCAAAATCTAAGGTGAAAACATAGATTGTGAGTCCTCTATGGACAGAGAAAGTACATGCATACAATATGCAAACCACTTTGGTTGTACCACAGAAAGGCGGTATATCAGGCTCGATACGCAAAACAATTTGAACAGCCATCAGAGACTCCTGGCCATTTAGGTTGCCTGTCTGGGGCTAACTGGGCATTTTTAGTGGCACTTAATTGGATAGTGCCCCTGAAAATGCCCAGTTAATGCTTAAGCTGAAACCAGCTATTCTGGGGGCAGAGTCAGCACTTAGCTGGTTAAGTGCCGATATTTGACACTTAACTGGTTAAGATAACTACATAAATGGTACCACATAAAATGCAGTCTTATCTTTATGTGGTTCTTCATAGCTGGTTAAGTGCCGAATATTGCACTTAACCAGGTATGTTTTAGCCAGCTCCCTATAGCCAGAAATTCAATGCCGTAGCCCAGACTTGGCCCAACACTGAATTTCTGGGTTTAACGTTGGCAGCACATCAGGCCCTATCTTTTCTGATTGCCTTCTTTAATTCACGTATACCACTGGGGAATTTTATTCAGGATGATATATCCACATTTTATTGATATTAGTCAAGTTTTGACAGAGTTATGCAGAAGACAAGCTTTGTATAGTTTTTTTTAAAGAAATACAAGGCCAAATATTCAGACTGCAGGAGTTAGCCCGGCTAACTTCCACGGTTGGTGCTGAGTCCGGATATTTAATGCCTGGCCATTTCCGGCGACCGGCATTGAATATCCAGTTTATTTTTGGATGGTTATTAAACATTCAGCGTTGGCCAATAAAGTTTTAACCAGCCAAGATAGACCTGGTATTCATAGGGCCAAATATGCCGCCAAACTTAGCCAGCCATGTGTTGAAATTAGTGGATAGCTGGTTATATCACACAATGTAATTGGCTATCCACAAACTGTGAATTTTCAGCAGGTCTTGGCTGGTTATGTCCCGCTGAAAATTCATAGATAGCCGGTTATAGGGTACTAAACCGGACAGGTGCCGATCCTGGCAAGTTAATGCTTTTGAATACTGGAGGGACAGTGTGTATAACCCCACACACTTTACATATTTTAGTTAACAGAATAAAAATGGCTGAAAGTGAAGATCTGTGTACATAACTGTACACAAAGCTCACGAAGGGAAAATGAAGGAAAAAGAAAAGAACAGCTTAAAACTAATGATAAAGCATAAGGAACTTGTTAATATGTAAACAAAATGAGCAAGCTAGGCCTAGGTCGCTGTGACTTGCCAGTGAATGATGGAATTCACCTAATGAGCAGACATACTTGCTATTTATTGAATACAGTTTAAGTCACTGTGACATATTTGCAAATGATTTAAATTCCTTGGTGAAGCAAAAACTAAGTTTAAAGTAAACAAAATAGAGATTGCAACATTTTTGGTACTGACTCCACAAAACAAATTTGCTCTTTATAATGAAAAGAAAAAAAGTTAATGCCGGCTGTAGTTCTTTTAAACCATTGAAATAGTGTCTTTAGACCAAAACCTTTCCTGATTTGCACAGTGCTACACAAATGCTCATTACCCTAATTTAGCATATCTTTCTCACTACCTTTCAGCATCTGAAGACATTATTTCAAAGGTTTGTTCAAGGAACCATATTTAGTTTTGATATGGATACATTGCTTGAGATTAATTGCTTAAAAGGTGGCAAATTAAAGATATTTATGTCTGGTCACTTGAGCACATGAATATTGGAGGTTGACCACTGATTAAGAACTGTAGCCTTATGAAATCATTTCTAATTTCTAAGGCCTATTCCTTGTTTCCTTTATTTCTCTATTATACAGACAGAAAAGTTGGGGCTCCTTTTACTATGCCACGTAGGTGCCTAATAGGCTTATTTTCGAAACAGCAGGGCGCCCATCTTTTGACACGAATCGGGAGATGGGCGTCCTTACTACTACTACTATTTAGCATTTCTATAGCGCTACAAGGCATACGCAGCGCTGTACAAACATAGAAGAAAGACAGTCCCTGCTCAAAGAGCTTACAATCTAATAGACAAAAAATAAATAAAGTAAGCAAATCAAATCAATTAATGTGAACGGAAGGAAGAGAGGAGGGTAGGTGGAGGCGAGTGGTTACAAGTGGTTACGAGTCAAAAGCAATGTTAAAGAGGTGGGTTTTCAGTCTAGATTTAAGGTGGCCAAGGATGGGGCAAGACGAAGGGGCTCAGGAAGTTTATTCCAGGCGTAGGTGCAGCGAGACAGAAGGCGCGAAGTCTGGAGTTGGCAAGTAGTGGAGAAGGGAACAGATAAGTAGGATTTATCCATGGAGCGGAGTGCACGGGAAGGGGTGTAGGGAAGGACGAGTGTGGAGAGATACTGGGGAGCAGCAGAGTGAATACATTTATAGGTTAGTAGAAGAAGTTTGAACAGGATGCGAAAACGGATAGGGAGCCAGTGAAGGGTCTTGAGGAGAGGGGTTAGTATGAGTAAAGCGACCCTGGCGGAAGATGAGACGGGCAGCAGAGTTTTGAACCGACTGGAGAGGGGAGAGGTGACTAAGTGGGAGGCCAGCAAGAAGCAGATTGCAGTAGTCTAAACGAGAGGTGACAAGGGTGTGGATGAGGGTTTTGGTAGAGTGCTCGGAAAGAAAGGGGCGATTTTACGGATGTTGTAAAGAAAGAAACGACAGGTCTTGGCGGTCTGCTGGATATGAGCAGAGAAGGAGATAGAAGAGTCAAAGATGACCCCAAGGTTTCGAGCTGAGGAGACAGGGAGAATGAGAGAGCCATCAACAGAAATAGAAAACGGGGGGAGCGGGGAGGTGGGTTTGGGGGGGAAAATGAGAAGCTCGGTTTTGGTCATATTTAATTTCAGGTGGCGTTGAGACATCCAGGCAGCAATGTCAGACAAGCACGCTGAAACTTTGGTTTGGATGCAAGGTGAGATATCAGGGGTAGAAAGGTAGATTTGGGAGTCATCAGCATAGAGATGGTAGGAAAAGCCATGGGATGAGATTAATGAACCAAGGGAAGAAGTGTTGATAGAAAAGAGGAGGGGACCAAGAACAGAACCCTGAGGTACGCCGACAGGCAGAGGAATAGAAGTAGAAGAGGATCCACCAGAGTGAACACTAAAGGTGCGGAGGGAGAGGTAGGAAGAGAACCAGGAAAGGACAGAGCCCTGGAATCCAAGTGAGGACAGGGTATCGAGAAGTATGTTGTGATCGACAGTGTCAAAAGCAGCGGAAAGATCAAGAAGAATGAGGATGGAATATTGACCTCTGGATTTAGCCAGTAATAGGTCATTGGAGACTTTAGTAAGCGCAGTTTCGGTTGAGTGGAGAGGGCAAAAACCAGATTGTAATGGGTCAAGAATAGCATGTGAGGAGAGAAAATCAAGGCAGCGGCGGTGAACAGCACGCTCAAGTAATTTGGAGAGAAAAGGAAGGAGGGAGATGGGTCGGTAATTAGAGGGACAAGTAGGGTCAAGTGAAGGCTTCTTAAGGAGAGGTGTGACCACAGCATGTTTAAAGGCAGCAGGGACAGTCGCAGTGGAAAGTGAGAGATTGAGAATGTGACAGATAAAAGGAATAAGAGTAGGAGAGATGGCATTAAGAAGGTGGGTGGAATGGGATCAGAGGAACAGGTGGTACATTTTGAGGAAGAAAGGAGAAGTGTAGTTTCCTCAATAGTAACTTCAGGAAAGGAGGAAAGGGAATGAGGGGAAGGAGAGAGAGGGGAACGGACTAGTGGAGGGAGAGCTGGTGAGGTAGAGAAAGCAAGGTTTATCTTTTGAACCTTGTTGTGAAAGAATTCAGCAAGGGTCTGAGGAGATAATGAAGGGGGAGTTGGGGGAGGGGCACCTTGAGGAGAGAGTTCAATGTGGTGAAGAGAAGTCGAGGATTAGAGCCAAGAGAGTTGGTCAGTTGGATATAATAATCCTGTTTGGCATGTAAAAGAGCAGATTGGAAGGAGGTCAGCATGAACTTAAAGTGTAAGAAATCAGCAAGGGCCCGAGATTTCCGCTAGAGGCAAATCGGCATAATTGAAAGTCGATTTTGGGCGTCCCCAACTGCTTTCCGTCGCAGGGACGACCAAAGTTTCCGGGGGCGTGTCGGAAGCATAGCTTAACACAAGGGCGTCCTCGGCTGATAACGGAAAAAAGAAGGGCATCCCTGACGAACACTTGGCCGACTTTACTTAGTCCATTTTTTCTTGCAAACAAGCCTCAAAAAACGTGCCCGAACTGACCAGATGACCACAGGAGGGAATTGGTGATGACCTCCCCTTACTCCCACAGTGGTCACTAACCCCCTCCCACCCTAAATAAAAAACTTTAAAAATATTTTTTGCCAGCCTCTATGCCAACCTCAAATGCCATACTCAGCTCCCTGACAGCAGTATGCAGGACCCTGGAGCAGTTTTAGTGGGTGCAGTGCAGTTCAGGCAGGTGGACCCAGGCCCATCCCCCCCTAACTGTTACACTTGTGGTGGTAAATGTGAGCCCTTCAAAACCCACCACAAACCCACTGTACCCACATGTAGGTGCCCCCCTTCACCCCTTAGGGCTATTGTAGGTGTTGTACAGTTGTGGGGAGTGGGTTTTGGGGGTCTCAGCACACAAGGTAAGGGAGCTATGCACCTGGGAGCAATTTCTGAAGACCACTGCAGTGCTCCCTAGGGTTCCCGGTTGGTGTCTTGGCATGTCAGGGGGACCAGTGCTCTACGAATGCTGGCTCCTCCCACAACCAAAGGGCTTGCTTTTGGTCATTTCTGAGATGGGCATCCTCAGTTTCCATTATTGCCGAAAACCGGGGACGACCATTTCTAAGGTCGACCTAAATGTTGAGATTTGGGCGTCCCCGACCGTATTATCAAAACAAAAGATGGACGCCCATCTTGCTTTGATCATACGGGTTTCCCCGCCCCTTCACCGGACGTCCTGCGAGGACGTCCTCAGGAAACATGGGTGCCCCATTCGATTATGCCCCTCCACGTGCATCCAACATGCGCCAAAATGGAGTTTACTGCCCGACTACCGCGTGACTCTTGTGGTAATTTCTTTTTTGGTGCACGTCTGATATACGTGTCTGAAAAATATTTCTTATTTTCTGGCGCACATAGCGGACACACGCCAAGTGGCATCTGACGCATATAGGTCATTACCACCCAAATTCTTTACCACTAGGTCTGTGGCTGGTGGTAAGGTCTCAGATCCAAAATGGACATGTGGCAATTTTGATTTTGCCACACGTCCATTTTTGGCAAAAAAAAAAAAAGGCCTTTTTACAGGTGCACTGAAAATGATTCTGCGGGCTCCCAAAAATCCGCGCCTACACTATCATAGGCCATTTTTCAGTGCACCTTTGTAAAAGGATCCATTGCTTTATTGAGTCACTTGTATTGTTGCTGTTTCTCTTCACATTTTTGACATTTACTAACACTGATTCAGTTTACTAAGACTGTCAATTTTTACCCCCTGTAAGTATGTACCTATTTTCATCACACATCTAACTTTGTGTGCATATTAAGCATGTTACAAATGCCCCTAATTTCCATCATCATTTAACAACCTATAAAGATTGGCACTTACTTTTCACCATATAATCTGATATTTATTTATTTATTTATTTGTGGCATTTATACCCCGCTCTTTCCCACTCGATAGCAGGTTCAGTGCGGCTTATAAAGTATGGTACAAAGTATCACGGAAATAATACAGGTATGGAAACAATGTATCACAGAAATGACATAATTACATAGTTCAGTGCAGCTTACAAAGTTTGGTACAAGTATCACAGAGATGAAACAAAGTGTGGAACAAAGTGTCGCAAAGATGACATAATACATAGAGTGGGACAATAATAAGAGGTGTGGGGAAGGGATTGGACTGTGGGTAATACTAATGGTGTGGAATTATGTGTGGAGTGATGTTTAAGAATTAGGACGGGTCTTTTGGGTAGGCTTGTTTGAAGAGGTAAGTCTTCAGCAGTATTCGGAAGGGTAGGTGTATGCAAACACAATTAGTTACATTTTAAATAGTATACTCCACCAATGATCTATGCACGTATTTTTGTAGTCCACACAAACTCAGCTAGTTTTAAAACACAAGGTACCTGCATAGATTATGTATGAAAACTGTCTTGTTGATGGCAAGGTGCTCAGTTTAAAACAGCATAGGAGAGGGAATCCAAGGTGCAGAAAAACATAGCCAAACAACAAAGCACAATGGGCCCCCAAAAGTGGGTTTGTAGCCAAACTTTAATGAAGGACCCAAGGAGGTGGATGAAACAGGAGACGCTTATATAGTTCATATATGGGCTGAAGCCAGTAGACGGAGCTTGCCACAGTAGGCGGAGCTTGCTGCTATTTAGTACACCAATAAAATAGCAACGCTATTGAAAACAATGGAAAAGATTATTAGAAATAAGGGACTGCCTATGCATGGTCCATCTGTAAAAAGTCTAAAGCTGTTCCATTGGATAGGCAGTGATTTAAAATGTGGAGGACAAAAGTATTTGACAGCTTTTTAATTATTTGAAAGTTCTCATATCTAGATATGGTACCGGAAAGATTGGAGGGTGGCCAATGTAACGCCGATTTTTTAAAAAGGTTCCAGGGGAGATCCGGGAAATTAAGTCTGACATCGGTGCCGGGGAAAATGGTAGAGGCTATTATTAAAAAACAAAATTACAGAGCACATCCAAGGACATGGATTACTGAGACCGAGTCTGCACGGCTTTTGTGTGGGGAAATCTTGCTGACCAATTTACTTAAATTCTTTGAAGGAGTAAACAACATGTGGACAAAGGGGAGCCGGGTTGATATTGTGTATCTGGATTTTCAAAAGGCGTTTGACAAGGTACCTCATGAAAGGCTACAGAGAATTGGAGGGTCATGGGATAGGAGGAAAAGTCCTACTGTGGACAAAAAAACTGGTTGAAGGATAGGAAACAGAGAGTGGGTTAAATGGGCAGTATTCACAATGAGAAGGGTAGTTAGTGGGGTTCCTCAGGGGTCTCTGCTGGGACCCGCTCCTTTTTAATATATTTATAAATGATTTAGAGATGGGGAGTAACTAGCAAGGTAATTAAATTTGCTGACAACATAGGATTGTGAAAAATTACAGAAGGACCTTACGAGACTGGGAGACTGGGCACCTAGATGGCAGATAACGTTTAATGTGAGCAAGTGCAAGGGTAATGCATGTGGAAAAAGAACCCGAATTATAGCTACGTCATGCAAGGTTCCATGTTAGGAGTTATGAACCAAGAAAGGGATCTGGGTGTCGTCGTCGTCGACAATACAACTGAAACCTTCTGCTCAGTGTGCTGCTGCAACTAGGAAAGCGAATAGTATGTTGGGTATTATAGGAAAGGTATGGAAAACAGGTGTGAGATGTTATAGTGCCGTTGTATTGCTTCCATGGTGCGACCGCACTTTGAGTATTGTGTTCAATTCTGGTCGCCGCATCTCAAGAAAGATATAGCAGAATTGGAAAAGGTGCAGCGAAGGGCGACTAAAATGATAGTGGGGATGGGACGACTTCCCTAGTGAAGAAAGACTAAGGAGGCTAGGGCTTTTTCAGCTTGGAGAGAGACAGCTGAGGGGAGACATGATAGAGGTATATAAAATAATGAGTGGAGTGGAACAGGTGGATGTGAAGCATCTGTTCACGCTTTCCAAAAATAATAGGACTAGGGGGCATGCGATGAAACTACAGTGTAGTAAATTTAAAACAAATCGGAGAAAATCTTTCTTCACCCAACGCATAATTAAACTCTGGAATTTGTTGCCGGAGAACATGGTGAAGGCGGTGAGCTTGACAGAGTTTAAAAGGGGTTAGACGGTTTCCTAAATCCACAATTCCAGGAATAACATGTATAGAATGTTTGTACGTTTGGGAAGCTTGCCAGGTGCCCTTGGCCTGGATTGGCTGCTGTCGTGGACAGGATGCTGGGCTTGATGGACCCTTGGTCTTTTCCAGTGTGGCATTACTTATGTTCTTATGTACTTAACACTAAACAGCTTTAAAAATTATTGTAGCTGGTAGAAACAGCACTTATAAACTCTGCATTTTGTGCTTATTTTTCTACACTGTTCTTTACAATATAGATGGCCAAATTTCAGTGAGGATATCTTGTTTCCCGATGGGTTTATCTTAACTGTTGTAATTTGCCTTGGGAAGTCTGGTGTTATAAAGATGGAATATATTGAAATTAAATGGAAGTAAAATTAAACTCTCCTTTCATTGGAGCAGATGGAATCACATCTTCACCTCATCTCTTTTGTACAAATGGATTATTCTGGTTTGAGCATGTTTCAGGGACAAGTGGTTTTTATAAGTCAAAAAAATAAAAATTAATATTTTCTTTCATGCAGATCTCTTTTATTTAAATATACTGTGCCAAAACTGAAATCTCTATCTAATCAATAATAAAATGAGCTCATTGTGAACACTATCCATCCTAAAAGGGTTATTATGTGACTGTACATGAGGAATTGTGATATTGAATATTGTGTCACTAGTCATGTATCCAAAGTTTATATAATCCTTTCAAGAAAGCCAGTTAATCATTTAACTTATTAGTCGAACATAACCACAGAGGAATTGTATGATTGCATTTTCTATTTGGATTTGGGACGTTTAACGCAAAATGTCCAAAGTCCGACTTAAACATTGTATCGAAAGTGCCCCTCCACATGAATTAAAAAACCCACTGCATATGCCTCCACCAATTGCTGCATTTTATTTATTATTATGTCATTTCTACCCTGCATTTTCCGAAGAAATCTCAGGTTCAATGCAGCTTACACAACAAATTAAGAAGAAGCCTAACAAGACAATTATTAATACAACTATTTAAAAAATCTTTTCATATTAGTGGAACACAGATCTAAAGAAGTGTAAACTTCTAAATGACATACAATCGACTGAGTGTTCGATATACTTAGGTAATGAGCTCCAGAGTTTGGTAAGAAAAATGAGCATTATGGATAGTTTTGTAGGTTAAGTTTTTACAACTTGGGAAATGTAATATGAGATATTCTCTAAATGATGAAGGTTGCATTCATTGGTGATAACTTAATGAGATTTATCATATAAGATGGTAAGATACCATAAAGAATCTGATGAACAAGAACACAGAGCTTAAATGAAATTCTTTTAGTGATAGGTAACCAATGTAGATCCTTTAAGAAGAGAAGATGATATATAAGGTGGGCAGCCTTGTTTTATGCAGTTTGTAGTTTTCTTGGGAGACTCCGCTTAATACCTGCATAAACTGAATTGCAATAGACTAACGGCTGAACTAAAGTGCGAAAGACTCATCTTAAAAAGAATGGTCTTAATCTTTTAAGCCACATTAAGCCATGTTAACTACAAATCTCAACATATTTTAGTAAAGGGACTCTTTAGTTATACCGTGCGAATTGTTTGCTGTGACAATCTCGAACCTCATACTTCATGAGCATACCCCATCTGAGCAGGTGTGCAGACCACAGACAGCAACCAGGTAAAGAGCAGGAGGGTCAGAGAAACCCAACTGCTGTGCTACTCTGCACTGGTGGCATGCTCTCCCAAGTTCAATCCTGCAGAAGGCTTTGGGTTCTGAGGAGTTAGGGCTGAGCATTCAGCAGCTGCTAAAATATTTCTGTGGGTGCTCCAGTCCTAATGCAAATCATATAGATAGGATCTGTAGACAGTCTAATGTTTCTTAGGTGCTGTGCTCCCTGATCTATGCTGTGTTCACTACAGACTTGTCTAGATATCTTTTTTTGCAAATTACATAATTTTGTTCCTGCTCAGACAAAATGTGAACTACATGCTGAATGAGATAGAAAGGAAGACAGGGGAAGAAAGAGGGAGAGACCTGCTGAGTTGGACTGTGACAGGGAAGACATTCACAGAGAGTAGAGCCACAGCTAAGAATTTCGGTACCCAGTTAGGCAAACACATTCATGCACCTCCCCCACCAGTATCCCTGTCTTTCTCTCCTCATCTCTGATCTTTAAACTTCTTTCCCCTCTCTTGCCCAAACCTAGTTGGTAGGAAGATGGCACTGTTCCTGGCTTTTCAGCCACTGCTGGCCTGGCCCACACTTGCATTTCAGTTACTTTCCTCCCATTGTTCACAGGAGGTAGGTAGAAAGAATGAAAGGCAGTGCTATACACATGCTTTGAGACATACTCTCCCTTATAACATGTTAGACTGTTTACCTTTGCATTCCAAGAATGAAGAAAATGCAAAATGACATCTGTACAGCCTCTCATGACACTAACGTGCTCCTAAGCAACATATTACAAATTAGACATTATATTTTTGCTTTAATGAGTTATAATTTCCATCTCCTTTCTGTTGCTGTTCTGTTGATATCTGACATGAGAGGCCCTTGTTGTAGCAAGTGAACATCTGTCTTGTCATCTGTCACTATTGTGACTCACCTGTCTCCTTGTGCTCGAATAATAGCGTCCTTCTCAGAGCTAATGGAGCTGCGTGAGCTGGAGGGAGTGAGGGAGGATGGGCAGAGGGGGTGTACCATGGAGCGGGGGCGGCCTCCTCGACGCTCTTCCAGGAATGGCTAGAATGAAGGGAAGAACCAGCATTCAGAGAGGGGCCAATATTCAATGATGACAAAAACAGGACAAAGTTAACTGATCAACTTTAACTGAATATTCAACTGCGCTTAACTAACCACGCAAGACTTCCCTGACAAGGTGGAAGTGTGGCCTAGTGGTTAGAGAAAGGGCTGTGAATAAAAAAAAAAAACAGGGTTGAAATCCCACCTCTCCTACTGACACTCCATGTGACCCGAGACAAGCCACTTGGTTTCTCATTGCCTTAGAGCAGGTGTTCTCAACCCAGTCCTTGGGACATACCTAGCCAGTCAGATTTTCAGGATATTCTCAATGAATATGCATCGAAATCTGCCAAATGAATAGGGTTAATATCAGTGGTGTGTTGGAGCCGGCTCGCACCAGCTGCAAGAGCCGGTTATTAAATTTTGCAAGATCTTGCGAGCCGGTCCAGGACAAGCCAGCTCCAGTGAACGAGGTAAGCATGGCAGGAGGGTGCCACCACAGGCCATGCTTACCTCCCCTCCATGTCCAGCGAGTCTCCGTCGCCCCCATCCTCCCCTCCCGCTCCCATCCATCTTTTTTATTACCTCAGTTGAAGCGCCGCGTTATTTAAAGCCCTGCTGCCCGTCTCTAGCCTTCCCTGTTTGCTTGCATGATGAGTTCGTTCCCTTAGTCCCACCTTCTGACGTCATTTCCTTTTTCCGCGAAGGCTGGACTGAGGGAACGAACTCATCACAAAGCAAACAGGGAAGGATAGAGACGGGCAGCATGGCTTTAAATAACGCAGTGCTTCAACGGAGGTAATAAAAAAAGATGGATGGGAGCGTGAGGGGAGGATGGGAGCGACGGAGAATCGCTGGACATGGATGGGTAGAGGGGGGCAGGGGAGGGAAGAGAATCGCTGGGTATGGAGGGCAGGGGAGAGAAGAGAATTGCTGGGCATGGATGGGTAGAGGGGGGCAGGGGAGAGAAGAGAATTGCTGGGTATGGATGAATAGAGGGGGCAGGGGAGAGAGGAGTTTCAGGACATGGATGGAGGGGAGGGAAGGGAGAGAGAAGAAATGCTGGACATGGAGGGAAGATAGAGGAAGGAGATTAGATGAGAGAAAAGGAAGTGAGGAGAGAAACTGCACATGGATGGAAAAAATAGGCAGAAGCTGGATCCACTGTACAGTCAAGTCAGTGGAGGACCAGAAATGAAGAAGAAAGGAGGAAAGAAAAGAAATAAATGGAAAGGAAGCCCTGGAAATGGAGTCAAGGGAACAGATAGAGAGCAGCAGAATCAGATACTGGACCAGCATGATCAGAGAAACAAAGTCACCAGACAACAAAGGTAGAAAAAAATAATTTTATTTTCATTATAGTGTTTGGAATATGTCCACTTTGAGAATCAAGTGCTGAACATTAGAAGTTTATTTACTTATTTATGACATTTTATTCCATATTAAACAATTGGAACCTGGGATCATTTAATTTTTTTTCCTGGAGAGAGTAATGCATTGCCCCCCCGCCGTCTATAGCCAGCTCTGCAATTTTGGGGGGGGCATAGAGGTGGACGGGGGGGGGGGGGGGGGGGCACCAAGGTGCACCGGGGAGAGAGCCTGTTAAAAATTTACCAGCACACTACTGGTTAATATACTAATACAATGATGACCACAGTTTTCCAAAAAGTATTCTGTAGCATAAATCTCACTGAGACAATTAATAGTGTTCTGCTCTGCATGTCTAAGAACTCCAAATTACAGTTCATACTTCCAACTCTCCAGATTTCTCCATCCGGTTAGTCTCTACATGACTACGTGTTTCACCATACAGACATCCTCAGGAGACTAAACCATTAGAAGCAAAACCTTTGCGCAGACCCTGCTGGGTGAGGAATCCAACCGGCGGGACCTCTAAACTTGAACGTCAACTGTCGGTGTGTGGTCATCATCTGGTTGCCCAGCAGCAGTTGAATCAAGTACAAATGCAAATAAGCAAGGACTGTTTTTATTTGTGAAAGGGAAGTGAATGACTCTTTCATCTGCTGTATTATAAAGGGACATTTTGAGTTTTTGAATAATGATATCTATAGTAAGCATGACTAGCTGTACCAGTGTCTTTGGTTCTGCTACTATTGTATTTTTAAAGATTTATATGATGTGAATAAAGAATCTTTTGATATGTTATATAATTACTAGTAAAAGAGGCCCGTTTCAGAGCAAATGAAACGGTCGCTAGCAAGGTGTTCGTCGCCAACACCCCTCCCTCCCTCCCTCCCTGGCCAACCCCTTCGTTATTCTTCCATTGCTCTGCCCCCAACGTCATGACGTTTGACGTGAGGGCGGGGCCCGGAGCGATTTCCCACCCCCCGCCTCCCTCTCTGCCAACCCCTTCATTGTTCTGCCATTGCTCCGCCCTCGAGGGCGGGGCCCGGAGCAATTTCCCACCCCCCCCGCCTCCCTCCCTGCCAACCCCTTCGTTGTTCTGCCATTGCTCCGCCCTCGAGGGCGGGGCCTGGAGTGATTTTGGTGACTTCACCACCATGAACCTTCAAACCTTTTGAAGGAAGTCAGGGCTTGGCTTCACTGACGTCAGTGTCCTCAGAACAATTGAGGGTGAGTTTATTATAGTAGATATTTCAATGATTTAAATGATGAGCAATGAATATGCATGAGATAGATTTTCAGATCTAGCTCATGCATATCCATTGGGGATATCCTGAAAACCAGATTGGCTAGGTGTGTCCTGAGGACTAGGTTGAGAACCATTGCCTTAGATATCCACTTATAAGCTCTTGGGGCCTGGATTTAAAAAAACAACAACTTTTTTTTTAACATCTGGTTCCTAAAGTGCTGTAAGCCCATTGAGCATTCCTTAAAATGATGGACTAAAAATTATGTAGACAGCCATTTTGGCAGCTGAATACTTCAGTAACCAGTGCACAGTAGTTCTATGTGCCACAACGTTTGCTGAATAGTGAGGTGAATATTTAACTAGTTAAATGTATGTAGGTTGAAGCTAAGGTTGCCAACTGGCTCCATATTTGGCCTGTCAGGGTTGATCCACTCCTGGGTTCACCCCATTGCATGCAGGCACTTGTAGACTGCTTTGCTTAGGGAAACCAATGGGGTAAATCCAGGACTGAATCAATCCTGTTGGGTCAATCTGGAGCCAGCTGGCAACCCTCGTGAAAGCATTCCAGGATATAGATAGATAAGGATGAGTGGAAAATGCACACGTTGAATGAAAAGTTCTGAAGGAGGAGGAGAGTGGAAAAAGGCCAATGCTATTATTACCCTGTTACAATGAGACAGAGTAAGACATAGGCATATAACATTTCCACATGGCTATTGTGGCAGAGCCAGGATTAGATTCAGCTCCCTAGACTCTCTTGTCCTGCTGCCCAAAGCTTTGACTGGATCATTTCTCCCTCATGTGAACAAGTCATCTTTCCTGATGAAGAACAGATGCCCAAGTTCTGTTCTCCAAGCCTTGCAAATTAGTTTTTGGCAGAGCTTATGACTGGACCATCTACCAGGACTCTCCTGGATTTCTGAAATGAGAGGAAAGGTGCAAGGAAGGAGGTAAGAGGTGAGGAAGATGGAGAGAGGTAATCAAAGAGCTAAACATGAGAGGTAGTGGAAGGAGAGACAGAAGAAAGAAGAGAGAGAAGTGCAGAGGAGAAGAGAAGGACATGATGGAAGAAAGAAGTTAAGGGAAATAGGAAGGAGAGAGGCCATCTTAGGGTGCCTACCAGCTCTCGCACACCGTACTGACTCTCCACTTTAGCTTTCAGTTGCACAAAGCACTCCTCCATGCGCTCGTGGAAGGGTTTCAGATCTTCAGTCACCTTCTTCCCATGCAGTCGCACGCCTTCTGCCAGCAGTGGGATCTGCACAGAAAACGACAGAGCTACATAAATCTCAGCTGTCCTAGGTTTAGTCAGAGCAAGCTGGACCATGCAGAGACACAGTGCAACATTATTTTAAATACAATGAATGAAATTAGAATTAGTACCATGAGAGGTAGTTGTGAAGGGATCTTGCTGCCCCACACAGAAAACATATACCCAGAGTCACCATGAGCACAGTGAAGATTGCCACCTCAACCCAGGTCCACTGACTGATCCAGTCTTGGTTTTACTGTGCTGCTGCAAGCTTGTAGTTGTAAATTTGATTTTCTTTAGGAAATCATTGGGTCAATCAGAACTACAATTTCATGTGTGTGTGATGCAGCTAAGCCAGGGTGGGATCAGTGTGTTCAGCTGACCTGGGGAGAGGAGATAATCACAGGCACAATGTCACTATTGATGCCATGTTTGCTGATCCCAGATAGCAGGGGGTATATTTTGCAGCAGATTCAGAGAGAGAGAGAGAGAGAGAGAGAGAGAGAGAGAGAGAGAGAGAGAGAGAGGTCACATGGCCTCATTTCACCCACTTGACCTAGAAACAGATTCAAAAGAGGTTGTTTGCTAACAGCAGACAGTAAAATAATCAGATCCTGTTCAGAAAAATGACTCAAGAGACCACAATTATGTTAAAAAAGCTTTTAGGTCATTCTGTGTTCAAAACAACATTGTGTATCATCATCTTCATTAGAATATGAATGAACTTCACTAATACTTTCCTTACATACAGAGTTGATTTCCAAAATGTCACCAGTATGAGAAACTGACTTGTGATGTCAGCTTGAATTAAGAGCCACATGGTTAAAAAGCAGCTTCCAATAAGTCAGCTACCATCCAGTATCATTTATACGTGACTTGGAAATAAGGAGGAGGGTTGCAAACTACAGGCTGCTTACTCTGTGGTGAATATATGAATGGAAACACCATAAAAGAGAGGATACTGCAGTTTTTGGAATCCATAAATTACTGGATCTGAGGCAGAATGGTTTCATCAGAGGTAGGTCTTGTCAGACAAGTCTGATTAATTTCTTTGACTGGTGACCAGAGTTGGATTACTGGAGAGGCACTAGATGTGGTGTACTTGGATTTCAGCAAGGCCTTTGACTCAGTTCCACATAGGCAACTCATAAACAGACCAAGTGCCGTTGATAGGGGACCTAAAATGAATGACTGGGTTAGAAACTAGTCAAGAGGGAAATTAAAATGGGTAGTGGCAAATGGAGTTCACTTTGACGGCAATTCTATAAGTAGGCACCTCTATTTAGGTGCCCTAATGTCACATTGCAAGATCCTAATCTATAATGGCATCTGTTTGGGTGTGCCGAGCTGCTATTACTTGTGGAGGTTGACAATACATAGAGATTTTAAGGGGGCACTGTTTGGGATTGACAAGCCGTTATTTACATGTGGATGTTGATACTACATAGAGATTTCGAGAGGGCACTGTTTGGGTGTTACGAACTGTTATTTACATGTGGATGTTGACACTACATGGAGATTTCGAGGGGGCGTTGTTTGGGTGTTATGAAACGTTATTCATACGTGGATGTTGACACTGCATAGAGATTTCAAGTGGGTGCTGTTTGGGTGTTATGAGCCATACGAAAATCTATGCATGCATTGCTTATTTTATAAGGGTAAAATACATGTACGGGGGAAACTTCCCAATTTGGTATTTGCATCTGCTTAAAAGCACACATACCCTCTCATTCTATAACAGGTCAGCTCAATGCAAGCACCATTTGGGCACTTAAATTTATAGAATACTGCCATCCACATGCATAAGTATACACTTTCATGCATAAATAGCAGTAGCGTGCCTAACCACTATGCTGCATTTGTACACTCCAATGGCTAAGTGCATAGATGCAAGGGAGAGGGGCAATGGCGTAAATTTTGGTGCATTGATGTAATGTTGCATAAGTGCTGTTGTAGAAAAGGTACACTATCTGCTTAATTACGGTGCCTAAATGGTGGTGCCCTGTTCCAGAATTGCCTCCATAGGTTTACAAGAGAGGATTAAGGGCTCTTTCCTCTCAATTCCACATAGTTTATTTCACCTCCATAATGAAACCAAGTCACCAATGCATCCTTACTACATAATTGGTGGCACTTACACATAGGTTGTGTGAACAGGGCAGCTACATGTGGAAGTTTGCGCTTTACCATGGGAGTGATATCACCACTTCCACTTGGAAGCTGATAAGTTTCTGCTGTTCATTTTTTCAACATGTATCTTTATAAAATGCTGCTCCTGTTGCAAATGCCAATCAGTACCTGTATGCTCCCGCAGGTGTTTTAGAAAAGGTTCTGTGCCAGCAGATCCTTTTCTAAATGACTGCTGGAAGTGAGCCTGTCCCAACCTGATGTCTCAATTTCCATAACTCTTTAAAACATTCTGGGGTAATATTTAGCAGGCACCATTCATCATTTTGCCGACTGACTCCGTCGTTATTCTGGATAGTCAATGGCAGGGGTCCTGTCAGGCTCCGGCATTGAATATTCAGTTTAGGCAGAGCCAGATACACACAGCCAGTTAAGTGATATTTAGCACTTAACCATCCATGGTTAGCACTAAAATAGAACTGTGATTTATGTGTTTCCCATCTATGTGCTAAACCTGGCTGGTTAGTCTGAATATCAAAACTTAACCAGCCAAGTGCTGACTCCACCCCTGAATGCCCTCAACATAGCCGGTTTTCAAATAGGCACTAATTGGTATTTTCAGCGAAGATACTGGTTAACTGCCACTGAAAAGACTGGATGCCCTGAAGAAACGATTTAAACTGGTCAGTGGCTGTTTCTGCCTGGTTAATTGCTTTGAATATTGACATCTCTATATACAATGAGGGTCTTACTACCTAGGGACATCCTATGCTTAGTCCATCCTTTCTTAATTCTGTTATTGCCCCAGAAAATTGCTTCATGCATTTACCTCCGTACTCAGATCCTTTTAGTTAAGGTTCACGAATCATGGACTCTCTACTTGCTCATGAGAGCAGCTGAGCTCTGTGGGGCTTCCCCATGGAAATGTGTGAAGGGCCTCAGCCAGAGAACATGTCAAGTATTGGGACGACACCGCATTCTCACCTGCAAAAGCGATCAAGTCCTTCAGTCTGGCAATGCTCTCGTGATCCCTGAATGTTCTCTTACATACTCTTCTCTGAAAAAGGCCTAAAACACACACATAATTTGTGTGTCACTGAAAAGCATCCATATTAGGCAAACTTAAGAAAAGAAAGAATTGTTACAAATAGAATGGACAGTTATTATTACTATAAGGAATTCTGAATTTAGGTACTTGCAGGGACATTTCTCTCATAACTCCCTGGTAGAAAAGCAAGTGTGTGACTTCAACAGTACGCTGGGCATTGTGCAGTGAGCCTGGGCTGAATATTGACTTGGGCGGTTAAGTTTAAAACTGGCCAAAATAAACTGGATATTCAATGCCAGTCACTGGAAATGGCCCAGCACTGAGTATTTGGGCTCAGCGCTGACTGCAAGAAGCAGCCCAGCTACCTCCTGTGATCTGAATATCAACCCCCATGTGATTGTAAGGCACAGATAGAGGTTTCTTCCAGAACCTACTGCAACTGCTCAGTTCCACAGGGGAAATTTGAGGCCAGTTCTGGATTCTGGAACACTACCTAATGCATTCTGGTAATATGTAGTGCTGACTTCAATGGGTAGCTTCAGGAACTAGAAGTATCCTGGTTGATATTCAGCTGGGACGAAACAGCCCAGCATGGAATATCCAGCTCAGCGCTGGACCGAGGGACGCAACCCGCAGTCGAATATTGGGCCCCAGGACTTATGAAAAAATCTCCCACACTTAGCTAGGAAATTCTGCAGTTCTGATGTTGCATGGTGGTTAGGGCCTCCCATTGTTCAGACTCAAAATCCGATTGAGAATCATAACCTATGTCTTCCATTTGATGTTAGACCTTGTTGAGATGTTGTCAACCTAACAGACAGAAACGCTTTCTGGGCACACAGTTTCCTTACCATTTCATATGGTAAAAAACAGTTGTTTTTTTAAAGCCCTGAATCCAGGCATTCAATATTGATATCTGGATAGTGGCTGGTGCTGAATATCCGGATTCAGTACTGACTGCTGGCACCACCCAGATACTAGTGACATTCTTCCTGATATCCAGAAAGCTAATTGGATAAAGTTAGGATAGCTATTTTGATGTCCTAACTCTATTCAGATAGTTATCTGGTTAGTGGACTGAATATCGCTTTTGACTGGATAACTGACAGGACCACTCTTGCTTCATCCACAGAGTGCCCTGGTGTTATCCAGATGGTGTCGGGATGGTCAGCAATGATTTTCTGTAGCATTATCCAGATAATGCTGCAGAAAATACAGGGATTGCCCTTGCTATGTTACGTATCTGGGTAGCAGCACTTGCTAAACAAAGTAGGTACAGCGTAGGTGACACAAAAGATGATGGACTTTAGTAGTTCAAAATGAAATCCAATGGACTCGACACGAGTCGTATTTTGGCCACAAAGGCCTGCCTCAGGAGTCCCTTCAATTAAGAAACATACAACTCTTTAGAGCATCTATGGACAACCAACCTTATACAATCCTATAAATCTCCAAAACTCTCACAGCCAAAAGCGCGATATTGAAGCTAACCAGATAAGTAGCTTTGAATATAAGCTGAATCATTTTGCACTGAGATATTATAGTACACCAACCGGCTGACATTCAAACCATTTAACCGGCAAGGAATGACACCTGGCCAGTTAAATGGTACTTAACCGGCTAGCCGCTGATATTCAGTGGGAGATAGCCGACTGTCTCCCGCTGAATATTCCCGGTTAGCACTTAGTGGATAGCCAATTATATCGCGCAATATAACTGGCTATTCGCCAATTTTCAGCGCATCGCTGGCTAAGTTTGATGGCCAAATCTGGCCGCATCAGTAGCAGATCTATCTTTGAGCTTAGCTGGCCAGCGCTGTTCTTAATGGCCAAAAATAAACCAGATATTCAATGCCGGTCACTGGAAACAGCCCAGCATTGAATATCCAGCTCAGCGCTGACCGAGGGACGCAACCCGCAGTGTGAATATTGGGCCCCAGGACTTATGAAAAAATCTCCCACACTTAGACTAGGAAATTCTGCAGTTCTGATGTTGCATGGTGGTTAGGGCTCCTATTTTTCAGACTCAAAATCCAGATTTGAGAATCATAACCTGTGTCTTCCATTTGATGTTAGACCTTGTTGAGATGTCAACCTAACAGACAGAAACTGCTTTCTGGGCACACAGTTTCCTTACCATTTCATATTTGGAAAATCCTCCCATCACAGCAGGGTCCACAATGCCGTTCAGCAGCATGGAGAGAGGGTTGATAGGAAGGTTTGGGTCACTGTGATGCCGCTGGATCTCTGCTAGGATCTTATTATTGGTTTTCTTCATAGTTTCAATGGCATTCTCCAGTGGGCTCACCGTACTCTGAGGACAGGAACACATTAAATGCTGACATGTGCCTGGTGCCAGCAACTGCAGCCCTCCCATAACAAAAAATCTTTCAAGCAACACATTCAGCATACCACCTGCTTTATACCCATCTTGCAGTGAAGCACCATCCTTTTCCTCATCCAGAATAACTAATGACAAGTGAATGTTTTAAAACGAGTGTGTGGCAGTAATATTGCTGTCTGGTACGATGTGTTACAGCAGCAAGCCAGTGTATTTCCATTTGCTATATACACATAAAAAACATATGTATAAGGGGGCGGAAAGGGGGTAGGGAAGACAAGAAGCACAGAGAAGAAAAAAAAGTGGTTGGAAAAATGATCATCTACAAAGTGGTGCTGGTAGGCGGGGAAGAGTTGGCAGTGCAGTGAAGTGGAAAACCAGCCTGTTGGGATAGTGGCTTGTGCAAATGCACTGGGCACATGAAATCTAATTTTATAAAGTCAATCCCAGATGTACATGGCAAATACACGTAGTTTATACTTTACTGGTGGGCTTATACAGGGATGAAGTTTGGGTGGAATATGGGTAGAGTTAGCATGTACACACACAGATTATGAAATACCACAATCTACACACATACATGCGTGAAGTGTGTGGAGCAGGTGTACATGATCACACCTACATTTCACGAGTGTTTCCTTCCACATACACTAGCACTTTATAAAGACATGCAGACGCCTACCCATGGTGCTCTCTTATAAAATTATCCTCATATGCTGTTCTATTTATAGCGAATGAACAGACACATCAAATTCACTAAAAATGTTTAAAGTTTTGACTTTAGGACCCCGAAAAAGGAGTCTCCATTTTATAAGAAAAAGCTGACAACTCTGCAGATAATGTACACAGGTTGTTTATATTTTGTTGTTAAATTATATGTGTGAGCTGTTTATATGTAAACTATGTGTAAAACAGTGGTAAATGTTAGGAACAGAGAAAATGGTAGCAGAAAAGGACTGCAAGACCCATATGATCTGCCCCACTGTCACATGCTTGCATCTAAGTATTTTCTACCTCCGTTATTCAGCTGGTGGTAGCCAGTGCAGTAGCTGCCGCTGGCAGTGCTGACCCAGATATTCAATGCCAGGCTATAGCAACTTAATCAGCTAAGCAAATATTCAGTGCTAACTGGTTATTTAATATTCATACTTAGCCAGCTAAGTCATGCGACATAGCCAGCGGCTAGCCGCTAACCCCTGGATTCTATACAGTATGCCTAGAGATCCGTGCTGAAATCCAGGCGGATTCTATAACAATGTGTGTAACTTAATTGGCTTAACAAGCTAATTAGCATTGATAACAGCACTTAACAAGCAATAATGAGCACTAATTGGCAATAATTAGAATTTACGCACACAACTCGCTAAGCGTATTCTGTAATGCACTGCACCTACTACTACTATTTAGCATTTCTATAGCGCTACAAGGCGTACGCAGTGCTGCACAAACATAGAAGAAAGACATGCGCAAAAAGGGGCATGGTAATAGGTGGGGAAATGGGCACTTTGTGGGCATTCTGAAATTTACACACGTAGTTATAAAATATAGCCCTCTGCGCCTAAATCTACATGCCGAGATTTACACCATGTTTTCGTTGGTGTAAATAGATGTGCATAGTTTTAGGCGCTGGGATATCAACTAAGCGCATTCTATATACCGCACTTAAATCTAGGCGCCACTTATAGAATATGCTTAGGTGAAAATGTTTTACGTGCAGATTTTTAGGTGCCAAATACAGAATCCTCCCAAGCGCTAATATTCAACGGAGCTAACTGGCTATCTTGTGCTGCATGTGGCTAAGCACTATTTCATTGGCCAGGAGCCGTTCCTGGCTGGTTACATAGCACTGAATGTTGGCCGGCTTATGTTATTGAGTGGCAGGTAGAAGTTAAGGGGTCGATATTCAAAGCAATTTAATCGGGCAGGAGAGGCTCCTCACCAGTTAAAATCACTTGTGCAGGGCTATCTGCTGGCATTCAGTGGCATTTAATTGGTTAGTGCCACTGAATATCGGCACTAAGAGGGTCTTTTACTAAAGATTAGCTCAAGTTATCTGCCGCAGGGCCCATAGGAATAAAATGGGACCTGCTGCAGGTAATAACTCAAGCTAACCTTTAGTACAAGACCCCCCTGCTGCCAAACACGAAGTCAGCTATTTTATGAGCAGTCCAGGAGTGGTTTAGGCAGTTAAGGGCCGACATTCAGCACTTGATCGCTTAAGTTAATCAGACAAATAGACTGCATAAAACACAGTCCTATCTTTATCTGGTTTCAGTTATGCAGTTAAGTGCTGAATATCACACTTAAAAAGATAAGGGCCAGCCAGTAAATATTTGAGCATAATGCTGGCAGAGGCCAAAAAAACCCCACTGACCACCGAAGACTGAATATTTACTCCTGTAAATCTATCCGCCAATATTCAAAGCTATTGAAGCGGACAGAAACGGCCGCTGACTGATTACATGGGTGCCTAACCGCGGATATTCAGTGTGAGATAACCAGTTATCTATGTTAAATATTCGCGGTCAGCACCAAAAAGTTAACCGTCTATATCTCGTGATAACCAGCAACATTCAGCATTGATTGGCTAAGTTTAGTGGGCAATACGGACCACATAAATAGCAGTCCTATCTTTGCCCACTGTTAACTTAATCGGACAGCGCTTAATATTTATTTAGCCAATCAAGTTAGTGTTGGCCAAACCCCTCCCCCCCCGGATATTCAATGCTGGTCACTGGAAATGGCCCACATTGAATATCTGGGGTCAGCACTGACCGCTGCACTTATGTCTCCTGCCGGCTGAATATTGGCCCCTAGTGTTATTTATTTATTTTATGTTATTTCAAGTGACTTGATACACCACCAATTGCACCAATTTGGTTTACAGTAATTAAAAATTATGAGAAGAGATGAAGAAAAGCGGCAGCAGGAAAGACAGGGGATATCTCACAGAAGGAAAGTATGTGCTGGACAGGGTGTAAGTCAGTGGTTCCCAAACTTGGTCCTGGAGGGCACCCCACCAGTCAGGTTTTCAGGATATCCACAATGAATATTCATGACAGATTTGCATGCAGTGGAGGTAGTGCATGCAAATGTCTCTCTTGAATATTCATTGTGGATATCCTAAAAATTTGACTGGCTGGGGTGCCTCCAGGACCAGGTTTGGGAACCACTGGTGTAAGTGTTATGAAATAACCAGGTCATCCCTAGTTGCTTAAACTTGGGATTTGATGGATCATTAATGTTAATAAATGGTAGATATCAACAGCGTATGTAATGTTAGTACATGTAATATCTAAGCTGCTTATATATTGTTAAGTATAGGAGTGCTTCTCAAGTCAGTCCTGAAGTACCCCCAGCCACTCTGCTTTTCAAGAATTTCACAGTGAATATGAATGAGATATATTTGCATGCAGAGGAGGCAGTGAGTACAAATCTCTCTTGCATATTCATTTTTGATATCCTGCAGACTGGCTAGGGGTACTCAAGGAACAGCTTGAGAAACACTGATTCACTGTATGAGAGCTGTCTGTATAATACTGTAAGTGGGCAAATTATGCCATGCAAGTAATGCTAGTGAATGGCAGATTCAGTGGTAAATTGTGCATATATAAACATATTGTTAAACTTACAGTAGACATGCTGATAACAGCAAACCAGCGCAGGATGTCAGGTAGCTTGTAGGCTGTGATGTAAGTGGTTCGTTCAATCCACATGGTCTGGAAAAACATAAAAGAAACACAGCTAGCCTCCTTAATGCCTTACCTCAGCAGATGGTTCAAGGAACTGAGCATCACAGAGCCTGGACTATGTTCTCTTTTCATTTATTTCTTCTCCATTTTGTCCTCTTTTTCGTTCTCTCATCCTCTCTACAGAGCAGAGGCCAGATTCTGCTATGTCTGCTAAGTCACTCCATAAGATTATAAGAAGTGCTACACTGGTTTACACCAATGGAGCATTGCAGAGCCAGATTTATGCATATTGTGGCCCTTAAGCTGTAACATTTTATAGCCCCCCCCCCAATTAAATAGAAAGTAAAATTTAGGTTTAATAGTTTTCCGTGCTAGAGAAGGTATGAGGCCCTTTGTAATGTGAGGCCCTAAGCTGTAGCTTGTCTAGTTTATACGTAAATCCAGCCCAGAGAATTCTGTCTCTGAGAGAGGCCACTCTGGGTCACCTGAAAGTATCTGAAAGATCCCTCCCCTATTGCTCAGATATAGGAGTTAGTGATTCCCAACCCTCCCCCACCCCCCAACCAAGTCCTCCAGCCCTTCCCCTGCTTGCCTGGCCAACAAGTGTTAATATACTTATCCTCTAGAAGCATGTCCAAACATGTTTTTGACCTGCCAGTTTCCTCCTACTCCTTTATATTTTCAGCTCAGTTGGAACCATTTGAGGAATCTGGTGATGCAATCCTTCATTTACAGCTACCTGGACAATTTTCTTCTATTTTAGATGTTCCGCCCTGCCACCAATACACCTAGTCTTGTCATTGTAATGACTGTTGTTGACTTGGGGGCATGCACCAGGTCTGTCCAGAACCTTACAATCATGGACCATGAATCAGGCTTCTAGATGTCACACTTACATAATGGCTATGGATATCCTCTCCCTCCCCCTGGCTGTGAATGGTACCTCTGCATTGTTCCTAGTCTTAGTTTACTCAGGGACATTCAGCTCCCCAGAGCTCCCTTGACTCGCTGTCCAATGCTTTAACCTTTTGGTCACTTTCCCCAGCTCACATAAAGCAAGCCATCTTTCCTGATGAGAACAGACATCCGACTGCTGCTCTCTAAGCTCTGCACATTGGTTCTTGGTGGAAATGTGCTAGGTTAGCGGCACAGGTCCAAAGCTATGACTGGAATATCAGCCAGGACTCTTATGGATTCCCGAAGTGAAAGATGGAAGGAAGGAGAAAGGAAGATGGAGAAAGGAAAAAGGATGATTGAATTGGGATCTTGCACAAGGCAGTGCACAGCACTTACCACGTGAGACACCAGGGAGGCTTCTCCAGACATCTTAAAAACCCCATCTATTCTATTAGCCTCGACTACATCCTCAAGCAACAAATTCCACAGCTGAATTACGAAACTGACTGAAAAAGTAGCAAGGACCCAAAAAGTCTCCTTCTGTAATTATCATGAGGAAGTTTCTGGAGACCTTGTTTTGATCTGAACTGTGCTCAGAGTGATATTTTGGCACTGGTGGGATGCCCAATATCAGTCTATGATAATAGACAGGCTGTGTGTGGCAGGGATACCGAAGGGTAGCTCACTCTTTGTGGAGCTGTGGAGTAATTACCTACAAATACTCTCTCTAAGGGCTAGAAGTAATGTGCTGAATCTTCTTTATAGAGTTGTAGGAAGAATGTGTGTATGTCTGTGTCACATTTATTCATTCAACAAAATCTTTAATTTTTAATTTTTGGCGGTTCAAATTTGTGGTATTGTCTGGACAAAATCTTTGTAGGGTAGAATAGAAAAGTGGCCATTTTTATAATAAAAATGAGATGCAGTTTCTCCATATGTGGAAAGTTTAATCATGCTACATTTTGCTTCCTTTCACAGTAGAATAACATTTGAGGAATTTATGCCAGATACAGGTCATGCCTACAGTATAGTCCTACTTCCTTGACCAGCACCAGGAATACAATCATAATTAGTTCATTAGGATCTATTTTCTGCATTTTTGGAGAAATTCACCCAAGGTGGTGTACAGTAAGTATAACCCAAACATGGGCAATAAACATTCACAGCAGTGACAATATTCATAACTTCTGGAACAGAATTTTTCTCTTACTGCAAACTCATTCTCTGGATCCTTGGGCCCCTTGCGGAACGGGCGTGAGTAGCTGAACTTCTGCACATTGTTGGCTTTATAGAAACTGCAAAGAGAATAGTGACAGAAGGAAGAGTGGGAGAGTGCAGAGGCAGGATGAAGTGAGAGGTAAGGAGAGAATATTGATATGAGTGGAGACAAGAAGGAGGGGAGAAAGAGAGAGGAAAAGGACAGAAATGGAAAAACCACAGGGAGGAAGTTATGGAGATCCAAAGGAAGGAGTGCACAAGGAGCAGGAGGAGGGTAAAGGATAGGAGAGGAGAAGAAGAAGTAGATGACAGCGGTGTAGGGAGCAGGTAAGAAACACATGAGATGTGCGAGGGAAAGCACCAAAATGAGAACAGGATGAGAGAAAGACACATAAAGATAATAAAAGAGAGATAACAGAAGTCAATGTAAAAGGAAGTGAAGGAGATAGAATTTAAAAAAAACAGTAAGGAAAAAATACAGAAGTAAAAAAGGAGAGAAGGGGAGTGAAAATAAGGAAAGAAAGAGAAAAAAGGGTTAAATAGAGGGTCACAAAACACATTTTTATAGTCACAGACATTTCAGACTTTAGTATATGGGTCTAACTTACCACAGCCTTGAGATAAGAGCACAGCAACCTCTTGTACTATCCTCTCCATGTGCTCAATCCCCTTTCCTCCAGCTTTCCTAGCTTTGGACAGTTTGATTTGCAATCTTATTTTCTAATTAGCAGAGTTTTGTCATCAGCATGAGTATGAGTTTAATTGGCTCCTCTAGAGAGCTGGCTCTGCATGAATTCAAGGTTTGTGCTGTATTTGCAATGTGTTATAACTCCAGGGGCACCCCCACCCCCACTCATACACACACATAAAATTAAAGAAAAAAAATGCAAGGGCTTTATTAAAACATCCAGCAGTAAGGGCATAGGGGCTAGGGGTATTCAGTAACATCATGAAAGTCCTAGTGGTATGAGAAAGGAGAGAAATAAATGATAGAGAGGGAGAATATAAGGCTAATACAGGGGCTAGATATGCTATATTATAACAAATTTTAACCTTCAATGGCTGAATGGTTAGAAAAAACATGGCAGCTGCCATTGGAGGAATCAGGTCAGAGACACATTTTTTCCTGAAAAACTATTAAAGTAAGTCATTCAAAGTTGTTAAATTGCAACAGGATTTTGAAAAATTACAAGAGGACCTTATGAGACTGGGAGATTGGGCATCCAAATGGCAGATGACATTTAATGTGAGCAAGTGCAAAGTGATGCATGTGGGAAAGAGGAACTATAGCTACATAATGCAAGGTTCCACACTAGGAGTCACCGACCAGGAAAAGAATCTAGGTGTCATTGTTGATGATACATTGAAACACTCTGCTCAATGTGCAGCGGTGGCTAAGAAAGCAAATAGAATATTAGGCATTATTAGGAAAGGAATTGAAAACAAAAATAAGGATGTTAAAATACCTTTGTATCGCTCCATGGTGTGACCACACATCAAATATTGTGTGCAATTCTGGTCACCAAATCTCAAAAAAGATATAGTAGAATTAGAAAAGGTACAGAGAAGGGCAACACAAATTATAAAGGGGATGGGATGACTTCCCTATGAAGAAAGGCTAAAGCAGCTAGGGCTCTTCAGTTTGGAGAAAAGACGGCTGAGGGGAGATATAATAGAGGCCTATAAAATATGAGTGGAGTGAAATGGGTAGATGTGAATTGCTTCTTTACTCTTTCCAAAAATACTAGAACTAGGGGGCACATAATGAAATTACAAATTAGTAAATTTAAAACTAATCAGAGAAAATATTTCTTCACTTAATGTGTAATTAAACTCTGGAATCCATTGCCAGAAAATATAATAAAAGCAGTTAGCTTAGCGGGGTTTAAACGTAACAGAGAGAAAGAAAAGAAACAGAGGTACACTATGGATGGAAAATGGACAATAAATGTTTAGAACGATGGCGGTAGGACACTCCAGTTCCATAGGGGAACATTTTGGAGGTCCCAGATAATCTACTGCCTTCCCAGGAGCACAAAAGCCTTTGGCCTTCTCCTGCAGCCTGTGTAAACTCCTGTGGATCAAACAGATTCTGCCTCTAGTTTGGTTCCTGCTACAGTACAGGACTAAAAGATTAGCTGCTCAATATTCACCCAGTGGTGGTCAGTCTTTTTTTGGCCACTGCCGGCTTTTTTCATGGATATTCAATGCCAGGCCATGTCCAAGTTCTGGCATTGAATATCCAGGCATACGTGGCTGGCTAACACTTATGCGGTTAAGTGCAATGTTCTGCCTTTTTCTTCCTGGCCCCTAATTCACCTCTAGACTTGCAAGCCGAGCAATCCTTTCAATCTTTTAAGAAAAAACTCAAGACCCATCTTTTCACTGTGACTTTTAATATGTGTTAGTTCTGGTGAACCTTTCAGCAACAACAGTTAGTTACAGTTTTTATTTGTTGAGTTTTAGTTGCCTCTGCTTTCCCCTGTAGCTTAGTTATGGGTGTGTCTGTTTTCTGGTGTACCTGGGATCTGTCCTGTCACTCAATGGCGTTCTGTTTTTTCTTTATATATTTATGGAATTTCATAAATCACTTAGATATGGGATTTCCTAGGATTTGATGACTCCTCAAGTCATTAATAAACATAAACTGAATCGCATAAAGATAGGACAGCCCAATTTATGCATAAGTGCCATCTCCGCACCTGGACTGCTCACAAATTAGCCAGTTTCATTTTAGGCACTAAGGGGCCCTTTTACTAAGCCGCGTAGGTGCCTATGCATGCCCAACGTGCGGCAATTTGGAACTACTGCCCAGCTACTGCGTGGCACAGGCGGTAATTTCATTTTTTACACACGTCCACTACACGTGCCAGAAATTTGGACATGCACCAATTTTTATTTTGCTGCATGTCCATTTTCGGCAAAAAAAAAAGGACTTTTTTGAAGGTACGCTGAAAAATGGACCTGTGTGTGTCCAATACATGTGTTGACACCAGTGCACCTTAGTAAAAGGACCCCTAATTGCAGATATTCAGCAGCACAGTCTGGCTATATGCTGCTGAATATTTGCAGTTAGCCCTGGACTAGCGAGTTAAATGGTCAGGACCCTGGACAGGTCATTTAAATTGCTTTGAATATCAGGTGGTAGGTCTGTATTTGTAAGCTGATTGGCTGAAAGCATGGTACATTAACAAAAACCTTCCTAATATTTCCAGAACTAACTTCCAATCAGAGGGAGGAAATACCACCCCATCTATTGCTAGGTGACAGAATGAAATGCAAACAGCAGATGTCAGTTCAATTGCACACAGTACATCTGAAAAAGAAATGGCTAAATCTTTTTGGCAGTAGCAGGCAATTTGTTATCCTCATGGGTTATAAAGTCACTTGTTCTGTAAGGTATTGCTTATACGACAGCATCATAATCTCATTAATTAATGGGCAACAGTCACCATATGGTAGTTATTAAGAAATTTCAGTGAATGATCTCATTTTAGCAGTGCTCTCTGGTGAACTGGAGTTAATTTGGTGTCTAATTTTAAAGGAGAGTTTAACAATAACCAATGAGTAGTTATATATATTTAAAACATTTAATATTTTTGCAGCCGATTATAAAGCAGGAATTTGTTTTTATGCCATAAACCCATTCCACAGTGAATTTACATCATTTCATTTTTTTTCAGGGTTGACTGCGATCACCTGACATCAGAGGCATCTAGCGAGAAGCTTGTTGAAAAGCTGTGAATCAGCCCACAATGATCAAATGGACAACAGAAAGAATACTGAAAAATTGGCACCAAGTAAATGAATGTTACATCTGAAATACTTGTTTTATAATCAGCCACATATAACAAAGAGAAAAACTATTTTCTATCACTGGTAAATGGATGCTCTGAGCGGGCACTAGGTGTTGCAGCCTGTATCAGGTTTTGTCCAAGGTACTGGGATTAATAGCTTACTTTGCAAAGTGACTAGAATTCTGTGATATGGGAAGTGCGAGACATAAAGCCCCATTTCAGACAGAATGCTGAGATTAGAATTGACACTTGTAGGTCAAGACATGCTCAGTTTTGGTGGTATTTTAGAAAATGATCTGCCAGCGTAAAACCTTTTCTAAAATACCAATCTAAGATACAAAGTCACCACTAGAATCTAAATGTAGACTGGATAGTATATTTCTATAACACTTGGCAAAATATTAATAGTGAATATTAACTGCTATAATATTAGGAGCCCTCAGTGTGTTGAGTCCATCACAAAAAGATGATACTGTCACAACATGATGGCATTGTGATACCCTGAGTGACGGTTACATAGGAACATAAACGCCATACTGGGACATCCCCCTCTTTCTCCTTTCACTTCACCCTGCACTGTTATTCCCCCAGCCCCCTCTCCTCCTCCTCTGACTGTAGAACGGCAGGGGGCAGAAGGAATTGAAGAAAAAAAAATGCCCTTCTTCCATGACTGACTGTGCTTGAAGGCCAGTCCTAAGCTCCATAAATGCCTTAAGAAAATAAGAACATAAGTATTGCCATACTGGGACAGACCAAAGGCCCATTAAGCCCAGCATCCTGTTTCCAACAGTGGCCAATCCAGGTTACAAGTACCTGGCAAGATCCCAAAACAGTACAATACATTTTATGCTGCTTTATCCTAGAAATAAGCAGTGGATTTTCTCCAAGGTCAACTCACTAATGGCTTATGGACTTTTCTTTTAGGAAGTTATCCAAGCCTTTTTTAAACCAAAGCTAAGCTAACTGCTTTTACCACATTCTCTGGAAATGAATTCCAGTTTAATTACATGTTGAGTGAAGAAATATTTTCTCCAATTTGTTTTAAATTTACTACTTTGTAGCTTCATTGTCTGCCCTCTAGTCAAAGTATTTTTGGAAAGAGTAAAAAAGTGATTCACGTCTACCCATTCCACTTCACTCATTATTTGATAGATCTGTATCATATCTTCCCTCAGCCATCTTTTCTCCAAGCTGAAGAGCCCTAGCCACTTTAGCTTTTCTCATAGAGAAGTCTTCCCATCCCCTTTACCATTTTTGTCGTCCTTCTCTGTACCTTTTCTAATTTCACTATATCTTTTTTGAGATGCGGTGACCAGAATTGCACACAGTATTATAGGTGCGGTCGCACCATAGAGTGATAGAAAGGCATTATAACATCTTCATTTTTGTTTTCCATTCCTTTCCTAATATTACCTAACATTCTATTTGCTTTCTTAGCTGCTGCTACACACTGAAAAGAAGATTTCAACTTAACATCAATACTGATACCTAGATCCCTTTCCTGGTGACTCCTAGTGTGGAACCTTGCATCATGTAGCTATAGTTCAGGTTCCTGTTTCCCACATGCATCACTTTGCACTTGCTCAAATTAAACGTCATCTGCCATTTGGATGCCCAGAGTCCCAGCCTCATAAGGTCTTCTTGTAATTTTTCATAAGCCTTTTGCAATTTAACAACTTTGAATAACCTTTGGGCTCATTTTCGGAAGAGAAGGGCGCCCATCTTTCGACACAAATCAGGAGATAGGCGTCCTTATCCCAGGGTTACCAAAATCGGCATAATTGAAAGCCGATTTTGGGCGCCCTCAACTGCTTTCCATCGCAGGGACGACCAAAGTTCCCGGGGACGTGTCGGAAGCATAGTGAAGGTGAGACTGGGGCGTGCTTAACACATGGGCGTCCTCGGCCGATAATGGAAAAAAGAAGGGCGTCCCTGATGAGCACTTCTCCGACTTTACTTTGTCCTTTTTTATTTACGACCAAGCCACAAACATTTGCCCTAAATGACCAGATGACCACCGGAGGGAATTGGGGATGACCTCCCCTACTCCCCAAGTGGTCACTAACCCCCTCCCACCCTAAAAAAAATATTAAAATATTTTTTTCCAGCCTCTATGCCAGCCTCAAATATCATACCCAGCTCCATGACAGCAGTATGCAGGTCCCTGGAGCAGTTTTAGTGGGGACTGCAGTGCACTTCAGGCAGGCGGACCCGGCCCACCCCCCCTACCTGTTAAACTTCTGGTGGTAAATGTGAGCCCTCCAAAACCCACCAGAAACCCACTGTACCCACAAGTAGGTGCCCCCCTTCATCCCTAAGGGCTATGGTAGTGGTGTACAGTTGTGGGGAGTGGGTTTGGGGGGGTGGGGGGTTTCACACAAAGTAAGGGAGCTATGCACCTGGGAGCTTTTTCTGAAGTCCACTGCAGTGCCCCCTATGGTGCCCGGTTGGTGTCCTAGCATGTCAGGGGGACCAGTGTACTACGAATGCTGGCTCCTCCCATGACCAAAGGGCTTGGATTTGGTCATTTCCAAGATGGGTGTCCTCGGGTTCCATTATTGCCGAAAATCTGGGACGACCATCTCTAGGGACGACCATCTCTAAGGTCGACCTAAATGTGGAAATTTGGGTGTCCCCAACCGTATTATCGAAATGAAAGATGGCCGCCCATCTTACATCTACTATAATAAAACTCACCCTCAACGTTCTGAAGACAACGTTCTGAAGTCACTCAGTCACTCCCTGAAGGGTTCATGGATTCATGGTGGTGAAGCCACAACACTGACCATGTCTCTCTGCCCCGCCCTCGCATGACGGACCAATCAGAAAAAACACCCTCAACATTCTGAAACACAAAGGACCATCACAACACCGTTCCCAGGCAACACTTGGCAACGTAAGACGGACCAATCAGAGGAAACTACGTGACAATAAGGGAGGAGCATTCCCCAGCAGAATGGCTCATTATCTGTGCAGCACGGAGAGCACAGAACCAACCCTGGAACGAGAGAAGAATATTCCTGCTGTGGGTATGTGCAAAAATAGATTGGGGGGGGGGGGAGAAATTTTTAAATGCCTAATGCCAGTACTGAAGAGTGCCAGAGGGCCCATAGCAAAGACTATATTTGGGATCACTTGACATGGAGTCAGAGGAGCCGGAAAACAACGTGCCCGTCACCATCTGGGACGTGGGCGAACAGGACAAGCTGCGGCCCAGCTGGAAGGATTACCCGCGACCCAGCCAGCAGCAAACAGCGACCAAGGAAGGGAGAGTAGTAGGGAAACACGCCTTCCCTGCCTAGGAATTGCTGGAGACTGGCTGCCAAACTAACGAAACAACCGCACACCGACGCACCACCTCCATCATTCAAAAGGCATCCACTCTTTCTTCAACAGAAATGCAAACTAATAATACAAAACAAAGAATACCCGTTTTCTCACGCAGCTACAGGTAACTCCCCACCCCCTTCCTCTTCCCCTTTTGCCAAAGCGGCCATGCCCAACCATCCCCAGCCTCAGGCAAGCCGTCTCCCACCTCAGGGATTCCCCGAGCACCCGGAAAAAGACGGCGCAGCTTCCCGCAGCGCATGTTCCAGCATTCCCCTGCAGCCGGCCTGAAATGGACCGAACATACTGGATCACCACCCTATGGCCCGAGACCGTGCTTCTCTCCCTTCCGCCAACTTAAAACAACCATCCCCATCCTCAGGCAAGCCGTCTCCCACCTCCAGAATGCCCAGAACCCCAGCCCAACGGAAAAAGACGGTGCTGCTTCCCACAGCACATTTCTCTTCCAGTGTTCCCCTACAGCAGCCCTGAAACGGCCAAAAAATACCGACAGACCAAAAACGTGCTCCTCTACCTTCCGCCCATCTAAAACAACACTGCTGCCTCAGCACAACACAAAAAAAAAAAAAAAACCGGAAAAAACAATCCACCACTCAGCAAAGGCTGACCCCCCTACAACCACATTTACATTTCACCAACAGAAAGACCCCCCTCCACAAACCTCCTTGACAGACAAAACCACACACACACAATACAACAGACACACACCCTCAAAGCCACACACCAATCCATCCCACTTTGCCAGCATAGCACAGCACATCCCCCAACCCCCCAAGCAAAAAAAACAAACAAAAAAAAAAAGACACACATCAACAACCTGCACACACACCCCACCCTCAAACCCTCACACACACACACACACACACACAAAATAACTCTGTGACACATACACACACACACACACACAAAAAAAACCCCACATGCTAGCGCCCGTTTCATTGGTTTTGGAAACGGGCCTTTTTTTCTAGTAAGAACATAAGTACTGCCATACTGGGGAAAGACCAAGGGTCCATCAAGCCCAGCATCCGACAGTGGCCAATCCAGGCCTCAAGAACCCGGAAAACCCCCCAAAACAAAACAAAAATTTAAATTAATAATGTTCAACGGACTTTTCCTTCAGGAATCTGTCCAAACCCCCTTTAAACTCAGCAAGGCCAACTGCTGTCACTACATTCTCCGGCAACGAGTTCCAGAGTCTAACTACGCGTTGAGTAAAGAAAAACTTTCTCCTATTTGTTTTAAATCTACTACATTCTAGCTTCATCTTATGTTTCCTGGTTCTATTATTGTTAGAAAGTGTAAACAAACACTTCATGTCACGCTCCATTCCACTCATTATCTTGTAGACTTCTATCATATCACTCCTCAGCCGCCTCTTCTCCAAGTTGAAGAGCCCTAACCGTCTTAGCCTTTCCTCATAGGGAAGTCCTCCCATCCCTTTTACCATTTTCGTCGCCCTTCTCTGCACCTTCTCCAATTCCTTTATATCTTTTTTGAGGTGCGGCGACCAGAACTGAACACAATACTCGAGGTGTGGTCTCACCATGGAGTGATACAACGGCATTATTACAGCCTCGTGTTTGTTTTCTATCCCTTTCTTAATAATACTCAACATTCTGTAGGCTTTCTTAGCTGCCGCAGCACACTGAGCAGAAGTTTTCAACGTCTTATCAACGATGACTCCCAGATCCCTTTCTAGGTCTGTAACTCCTAACGCGGAACCTTGCATGACATAGCTGTAATTCGGGTTCCTCTTTCCCACATGCATCACTTTGCACTTGTCAACATTGAACTTCATCTGCCACTTGGACGCCCAATCTCCTAGTCTCGCGAGGTCCTCCTGTAATCTTTCACACTCCTCCTGTGACTTGACGGCCCTGAATAACTTTGTGTCATCTGTGAATTTAATTACCTCACTAGTTACTCCCATCACTAGGTCATTTATAAATATGTTAAAAAGCAGCAGTCCCAGCACAGACTCCTGAGGGACTACCCTTCTCCATTGTGAATACTGACCATTCAACCCTACTCTCTGCTTCCTATCTTTTAACCAGCTCTTAATCCACAATAATACCCTACCTCAGATCCCATGACTCTCCAGTTTCCTCTGGAGTCTTTCATGAGGCACTTTGTCGAACGCCTTCTGAAAATCCAGATACACAATATCCACCGGCTCCCCACTGTCCATATGTTTGTTCACCCCCTCAAAAAAATGAAGTAGATTGGTGAGGCAATTTGTCTCATGAGCCCATGTTTTTGTATGTGCTCTATAATTTTATTCTTAATAATAGCCTCTACTATTTTGCCCGGCACCAACGTCAGACTCACCGGTCTATAATTTCCCGGATCTCCTCTGGAACCTTTTTTAAAAATCGGCGTCACATTGGCCACCCTCCAGTCTTCTGGTACCTCACCTGATTTTAGGGATAGATTGCATATTACTAACAGTAGCTCTACAAGTTCATTTTTCAGTTCTATTAATACTCTTGGATGAATACCATCCAGCCCTGGTGATTTACTACTCTTCAGTTTGCAGAACCGACCCATTACATCCTCCAAGTTTACAGAGAATTTGTTTAGTTTCTCTGTCTTGCCCACTTCAAATACCCTTCTCAGCACCGGTGTCCCTCCCTAATCCTCCTCGGTGAAGACCGAAGCAAAGAATTCATTTAACTTCTCCGCTACGGCTTTGCCTTCCATGATCGCCCCTTTAACACCACCGTCATCCAGCGGCCCAACCAATTCTTTGGCCGGCTTCCTGCTTTTCATGTATCTAAAAATATTTTTACTATGTGTTTACGCTAACTTTTTTTCAAAGTCCTTTTTTGCCCTCCTTATCTCCACTTTGCATTTGGCTCGGCATTCCTTATGTTTTATCTTATTATTTTCAGTCGGTTCTCTTCTCCATTTTCTGAAGGATTGTTTTTTGGCTCTAATGGCTTCCTTTACCTTACTGTTTAGCCACGCTGGCTGACGTTTGGTCTTTTTTCCTCTTTTTCTAACGCGCGGAATATATTTGTCCTGTACCTCTAGGATGGTGTTTTTTACCCTGTGAGCTGCTCCTTTCAGTCTTTTTTCACCGTTCTTCTCATTTTATCGTAATCTCCTTTTCTAAAGTTAAACGCTAGTGTATTTGATTTCCTAAGATCACTTACTTCAAAGCCAATATCAAAACTGATCATATTATGATCACTGTTATCAAGCGGCTCTCGCACCGTTACCCCCTGCACCAGATCATGGGTTCCACTAATGACTAAGTCTAGTATTTTTCCTTCTCTCGTCGGCTCCTGAACCAGCTGTTCCCTGAAACTGTCCTTGATTTCATCAAGAAATTTTATCTCCCTAGCGTGTACCGATGTTACATTAACCCAGTCTATATCCGGATAATTGAAATCACCCATTATTATTACATTGCCCATTTTATTCGCTTCCCTAATTTCCTTTGACATTGCTGCGTCCGTCTGCTCGTCCTGGCCAGGCGGATGGTAGTACAGTCCTATCACCATTTTTTTCCCTTTTCACGTGGAATTTCAATCCACAAAGATTCCAATAGGGGTTTTGTATCCTGCAATATTTGCAGCCTATCTGAGTCAAGCTTCTCATTAATATACAGTGCTGCCCCTCCTCCAATCCTATCTACCCTATCAGAACGATATAATTTGTAGCCCGGTATGACTGTGTCCCACTGGTTATCTTCCTTCCATCAGGTCTCAGAGATGCCTATAATATACAATTTTTCATTGTGTGCAATGTATTCCAGCTCTCCCATCTTATGTCTCAGGCTCCTTGCATTTGCGTATAGACATTTCAATGCATGCTTGTCACTCAGTTTTATATCACGTTTAATACTTAGCATTATTAATATGTTATCTTCTGTCTGGTTATTAATTTTACTTAAGGCCAACTGATTCACTACGGTTTCTTTGGCATCCTTACTTACAAGGAAGCTATTCTTCCCTGTTTGGGTGATATCCTCAAAAGATACCTCATCCTGAACCATGCGCTTTTGAGTGACTGTCGGTCTTCCCCCTGCTTCTAGTTTAAAAGCTGTTGTAGTTTCTTTTTAAATGTTGACGCCAGCAGCCTGGTCCCACCCTGGTTAAGGTTTCCCTGCCCCTTCGCCGGGACGTCCTGCGAGGATGCCCTCAGGAAAACTTGGGTGCCCCTCGTTCGATTATGCCCCTTCACGTGTCATCAGCAAATTTAATTACCTCACTAGTTACTTCCATCTCTAAATCATTTATAAATATGTTAAAAAGCCGAGGTCCCAGCACAGACCCCAAAGGAACCCCACTATTCTCTATTGAGAATACTGACCATTTAACCCTACTCGCTCTTTTCTATCTTGTAACCAGTCTTTAATCCACAATAGAACACTATCTCCTATTCCATGACTCTCCAATTTCCTCTGGAGTCTTTCATGAGATACTTTGTCAAATGTTTTTTGAAAATCCAGATACATAATATCAACCGGCTCACCTTTATCCGCATCTTTGTTCACCCCATCTAAGAAATGTAGTAGATTGGTGAGGCAAGGTTTCCTTTCACTAAATCCATGTTGGCTTTGTCTCATTTATCCACGCTTATAAATATGCTCTGTAATGTTGTTCTTTATAATAGTCTGTACCATTTTGCCTGGCACCAACGTCAGACTCACTGGTCTATAATTTCACAGATCACATCTGGAACCTTTTTTAAAAATCGGTGTTACATTGGCCACTCTCCAATCTTCCAGTACCATGGTTAATTTTAAGGGTAAAATACATATTACTAGCAATATTTCTGCAAGATAGGCCTGTGAAATAACACAGCCAGACAAAGGGATATAAATGAAAACAAGTGTTTATTTAATTGAATCCTGAGGCCTGTTATGTCACAGGGCCAGGAACACAAGGTAAAACGCCTCTGTAATTTAAGAAGCACAGTCTTAAGCAGGTCTCTGGCTGGTAGGCCCAGAACACAGTCAGTCACTGGTGGGGCTGCTACGCCCCAAACACAGACTGTAAGTCCTCAGTTCTTCTCCGAGTTCTAGAGTCTGGCGCCAGCCAGACCTTGGAGCAAGGCTTGCAAGTCTCAAACAGGAAACGAAAGTGGCATACCTCAGCCAGGTCACTATCATTAAACGTAAGTTGTAGTGGCGTATGCTATGGCTTCTATTCCTCCTTCCCTGGTCCTCCTTAACCTCAGTCTGGCCCTGTCCTTTATACTTCCTGGTTTTGACTCTACCCTTCCTGGCTCACTTCCTCCTGGGGTGAGACTAGTGTTCTTAAGGTGGCTCAGGCTATCTGAGGGACTATTCTTAAGGGTGAGGAGCAGTGTTCTATAACCCTCCTCACACCATTAACCTTAATCTCCTGGGTTGAAACAATCAATACAGTCTCCTGAATAATTAGTATGCCCGTGTGTTCATTTACACCATCATCGGGTCTCCTATTGTGTACATAATGTGACTATTTTCAAGTAAAAAACAATATGTCTAAATATCCCATAAATTTCCCACAAAAATCATCCACGTCTCCTAAAGATTCAACGTCATTATCACTTCATTTCAAAATGTTATGTGGCACACCAAAAACAGTCTCAAAAGATTTTTTCTGTATCATTTTTCTCTATCATTTATCTGAATCACTAAAAGCGTAGTAACACAAAACCCAGGATGTTGCTTCAAAAAGCACCCGTTTGTGAAAATTTACAAAATTCAGGTTCTTTATGAAGCTAACTTTCATCCAATAGTCTGCTACTTGCAAAAGTTTCTTTAAATTTATTATTCATAAGCTGCTGTAACGCAAAATCACATAAAACAACTCATGAATAATGAATTTTAAGAAATGGGAGTGCAAAAAAGAGGCTGTGTGGGCCTGTGTTTGCAAATAATAAATAAAAAAGATAAGTATACCTGCAGAGCTGCAGGGAATGTAGACTGGTGTCAGAAGGTTGTTGGATCAGAGCTTCAAATGAAGCAGATCAAGGGAGCAGAGTCCAGACTACAGGATGAGACAGCCACAAGGTTCATCATATTTCTAGCTCAAAGTTCATCATATCTCTAGTTTTATGTTCAAGGAGGAGAAGACAGAAAGTTGAAAGCAGGTGCCTAGCTGGATTTCTCACAGTATTTTATTGAATTACGTTGTGTGGTTTGTAACTACTGCTTTAAGCTTATTGGATATTGCAGCTTATATTTTAAATTACATTAAATTAAGTCATTCAGTGCAAGCAGCTGACTAGGGTGTGCCGTGCTGGAAGGTGTGCCTCTTCCTCTGTCTTGGTGGCATTTCTTCTAAGCAGTACTCATCTTGAGCGGCAGAAATACCACCTGACCTGCCTGCTTAAGGACACAGAAGCCAGTCTGCCTCATTTGGAGTGCTGTAAAATTGCTACCAGCCTCCCCCTGTGCCTCTAAGGGACAGGTCCAAGGATTGATGGTGCTCAAGGAGAACAGTATTTGAGACAGAGGACCACCATATAGAGTGGCACCGCTTTCACTGTGGTGCTTTTTGGGGGAGGAGGTGACTCCCCTTGGTCATCCTATTCTTAGAGGGGGACTCCTGTTGTGCCTAACAGTCCTAAAGAGGAAAATTTACGCCTGACCAGGGAAACAGTTATTTAAGCGCTTTGCAGAGGCCATGAATTTGTGGCTAGGTGTGAAAAGGATGAGGGCTGGGAGGGTGGACAACTGTGAACAGGAGAGCTAAGCACTGTTCTTTTGACCAGAGTATGAAAGATACAGTCTTGGAGGTTTTTCTTCCAGCTTGTGCAAGCACTGGACCTCCGCACATCTGGACTGATTGTAGAGGGAAGGAGGCAAAACTATACTAAAGAAAGAGAAAATATGAGGGACAAAAAAAAAAAAAAGAAAAACCCACAAAAATTAGAGGAGGAGGGTGGTAGTTAAAGGAGAGTGACAGATCGCCTTGGTGAATGTGAAAAGAGTGACTACGTACTTCAAAATCTGCTCAGGGACACATTTATTCTTGAAGCACTCCTGCTCCTCCAGCACCGGCTGCACAGTGAAGCACTGGATATCTGCAAAGCAGAAGAATCAAGGAAATCCACCTAGCTCATAGGGAATACAAGTCCATCTTAAAGGAGGGACCTTACAAAGAAGGAGTGGAGAAAGCATACAATGTTATCATCATAGGAGCCAACTTTTCACAATGATTGGGGGTGCTGAAATTTTTTTTCTTTTTATAGGTGGTGCATTTCCCCCTCGCCCTCCTCTCCCCCCCCCTCCTCTCCACCCTTCCTCTCCTCCGAGTTCCAGGCTCCCCTCCCTCTCCTCCGAGTGCCAGTCCCAACCCCAGCCCGACCTCTTCTCCCACAACAGTCCTCCGCCCTCGCCTTCCTGTGTGCCGCCCTCATTTCCTGTTTCCGCAAGGGCGGGACCAGAGCTGAGAGAAAAGGGAAGGCTGAAGCGCCGAGCCTGCTTGCCTTTCACTGCTGCTGCCTGGCCCCCGAGGTAAGATGAGTTTTAAATTCTGGGCGGCACGCAGGAAGGCGTGGGCGGAGGACTGTTGAGGGAGAAGAGGGCGGGCAAGTCAAGCTGACTGGGAACTTCCGGCGGGTCAAAACATTGGAGGTGCTCGAGCACCCACAGCATCCACGGAGTCAGCGCCTATGGTTACAGTGGGGGAAATAAGTATTTGATCCCTTGCTGATTTTGTAAGTTTGCCCACTGACAAAGACATGAGCAGCCCATAATTGAAGGGTAGGTTATTGGTAACAGTGAGAGATAGCACATCACAAATTAAATCCGGAAAATCACATTGTGGAAAGTATATGAATTTATTTGCATTCTGCAGAGGGAAATAAGTATTTAATCCCTCTGGCAAACAAGACCTAATATTTGGTGGCAAAACCCTTGTTGGCAAGCACAGCGGTCAGACGTCTTCTGTAGTTGATGATGAGGTTTGCACACATGTCAGGAGGAATTTTGGTCCACTCCTCTTTGCAGATCATCTCTAAATCATTAAGAGTTCTGGGCTGTCGCTTGGCAACTCGCAGCTTCAGCTCCCTCCATAAGTTTTCAATGGGATTAAGGTCTGGTGACTGGCTAGGCCACTCCATGACCCTAATGTGCTTCTTCCTGAGCCACTCCTTTGTTGCCTTGGCTGTATGTTTTGGGTCATTGTCGTGCTGGAAGACCCAGCCACGACCCATTTTTAAGGCCCTGGCGGAGGGAAGGAGGTTGTCACTCAGAATTGTACGGTACATGGCCCCATCCATTCTCCCATTGATGCGGTGAAGTAGTCCTGTGCCCTTAGCAGAGAAACACCCCCAAAACATAACATTTCCACCTCCATGCTTGACAGTGGGGACGGTGTTCTTTGGGTCATAGGCAGCATTTCTCTTCCTCCAAACACGGCGAGTTGAGTTCATGCCAAAGAGCTCAATTTTTGTCTCATCTGACCACAGCACCTTCTCCCAATCACTCATCATCCAGGTGTTCACTGGCAAACTTCAGACGGGCCGTCACATGTGCCTTCCGGAGCAGGGGGACCTTGCGGGCACTGCAGGATTGCAATCCGTTATGTCGTAATGTGTTACCAATGGTTTTCGTGGTGACAGTGGTCCCAGCTGCCTTGAGATCATTGACAAGTTCCCCCCTTGTAGTTGTAGGCTGATTTCTAACCTTCCTCATGATCAAGGATACCCCACGAGGTGAGATTTTGCGTGGAGCCCCAGATCTTTGTCGATTGACAGTCATTTTGTACTTCTTCCATTTTCTTACTATGGCACCAACAGTTGTCTCCTTCTCGCCCAGCGTCTTACTGATGGTTTTGTAGCCCATTCCAGCCTTGTGCAGGTGTATGATCTTGTCCCTGACATCCTTAGACAGCTCCTTGCTCTTGGCCATTTTGTAGAGGTTAGAGTCTGACTGATTCACTGAGTCTGTGGACAGGTGTCTTTCATACAGGTGACCATTGCCGACAGCTGTCTGTCATGCAGGTAACGAGTTGATTTGGAGCATCTACCTGGTCTGTAGGGGCCAGATCTCTTACTGGTTGGTGGGGGATCAAATACTTATTTCCCTCTGCAGAATGCAAATAAATTCATATACTTTCCACAATGTGATTTTCCGGATTTAATTTGTGATGTGCTATCTCTCACTGTTACCAATAACCTACCCTTCAATTATGGGCTGCTCATGTCTTTGTCAGTGGGCAAACTTACAAAATCAGCAAGGGATCAAATACTTATTTCCCCCACTGTATATTTATATGTATTAATTCCCCCCCACCTTTAAAAACCCCTGATACTACTAATCATTTCTATAGCGCTACTAGATGTATGCAGTGCTTTACACATTATATACAGGTATGTTTGCTGTCCCTAGAGGGCTCACAAGCTAAGTTTTGGTACCTGGGGCAATGGAGGGTTAAGTGATTTGCCCAGGATCACAAGGAGCTGCGGTGGAACTCAAACCCAGTTCCCCCAGGATCAAAGTCCACTGTACTAACCACTAGGCTACTCCTCCATGCACACCTTTTTAAAAAATGTAACTATGCCTTTTGGAATTATCGAGATATTAGTAAAAAAGCCCCGTTTCTGATGCAAATGAAACGGGGGCTAGCAATATTTTCTTCTGTGTGCATGTGGGAGTGTGTGTGTCCCTGCCCTCTGCCCTCTCTCCCTTCCCCTGTGCTCTCTGTCCCCTCCCCCCCTCGGAGTCGAGTCCTTCAGTGTTAAGTTTCCTGCTGTGCTGTGTTTGTGTTACAGAGATAGTGAGGGCTTCTGCCCTCTCTCCCCTCCCCCCTCTGAGTCCTTCACTGTTACAGAGAGAGCGATTTGATTTCGTGCTTTGCTGTGTTTTCCTTCACTGTTTGTGTTACAGAGAGAGCGAGGGCGGGGCAGACACTCATGGGGAAACCAGACATCTCTCCCCCTTCACACTTCCGGCTGGAGGCTTCATTTAGAATATTGGTGGTGCCTTTTATATATAGAGATACGGTACTGTCAGGGCTTTTTTTGAGGGGGTACTGAGTACCGGCACCTTTTCCATTGTATGCTAAAATTGACCCATGGTCCTCATATTTTAATGACAGAGCTCAGGCTCTGCACTCAAATTCTGCCTTGTCATAGATTCTGTGACTGGTTGCAGGGGGCCTGGCTATTGTGGGGTGGGTCCCTCAGTGATCACCCCACCCTTGAAGGGTGGCTTAGCATTTGAGTACCGGCACCTTTTTTGCTAGAAAAAACCGCACTGGGTATACTGTAGTAATTTGTACAAACAAATATACTGTATCTCTAGCTATGACTGCACTGGGCTCTTCAGTTTAGCACTTTCTGCACATCCAGAGAGCATTGGTTTGATGTATTTGATATGATATTAGATTTCACTATATATTTAAGTGCTGGTTTGTTTAAGAGAGGCAACTAATTTCTTTTACTGCAGGGGTTGATGCTGAATGATTAATAAGTCACCTGATGTTAGTTCTGAGGAAAATGCTGTAAACTCTGACTAAAGAATTATTATTAAAGTGAAGACAAGATGTTATGCTGTCTTGAAGTTATCTTATCCAGCTGTCATAGAGGAAGATATTAATTCTGGTGTTGGATTCAGTTTTTTTCAGATAGTGACCATAGCCTGGTCACTCCTAACAGTTTGAATCAAAATAGAAGGAAGGCTTATAAGCATAGATCTGATTTTATTACAGATTCCACTAGTGATGTTTTGAATTAGGGGTAATTTTTTGTAAATTTTGGTTTGATATCCTTACTTACTAAAAATTGGACTCCTTCTCTCCCCTTTCTCCTTGTCCCTAATTCCACAATCTATCCTGGAGATCTCTTCCTTCCTCCAGCCAGCAGAAAAATGTGACTGAAGCTGGCCACTGGTTGGCAAGGGATCATCTTGTTGTCTGCTTGCAGGAGGGGTGGGGGTGGGGGAATGAATTATTTGGAGGATGGGGGAGAGAGGATCAGCAGGGAGAGATGAGAGAGATCTTGATTGCAGATGCTACAGAAGTGGAGTGGGAGAAGATCTGAGGATCACAGGAATGAGGGAGAGCAAGTGAGAGACCTCTGTCTGATTTGGATTGTCTCGTAGGAGCTGAATTTTCATGGGAAGCCTGCTTTTCAATGTTTATCATGGTTTTTTTCAACACTCAGAGCAAAGAGGAAAGAAAAGTTAATCCTAGGTGGAATGAAAACTTTTCAGCCTTTTGTCAGTACAAGGAAACTCAAAGCTTACTACAGTGATGTGATGTCAAGCTAGCTTCATCAAGTAATCAGAAAGGCAAATGTCAAAGCCAGTTACTCCTACAAATCGTGTTTGAAAACTGCACCTCTCCCTCTGCCTGACTAAAAGTCAGTGCACATATTTTAGCTATGTTGAAAAGTGGCACTTCTGGGGGCGCGTGTCTTAAGCACATACAAAATACTCAGCTAATTTTGAAAGACAAACTATAAAGTATGTATAGTGAAAGTACTTGAGTATGCTACAGAAAAACCTTATCGAATTAGTGTTTTAATATGCACTAATTGACTTAACATACATTAATTTGTAGGTTAGTGTGCATTAAAATCAATTTTGAATGCAGTATATTTTTAAAGACACACTAAGGAACTAAATGCACACTGACAATATGCATCCCTAAAAACTACCCCTCTATGAGGGGTTCATTAAGATCCCTGCACTGCACCCTGGACTAAAGAGAATCCTTATTGCTATAATACAGCACAGCCATGGTTAAGTTTAATTTACTCATTAAAGGGTCAAAGGTCCCAATTCCAAAGTTGTGTAATAATTGGGTCTTATTGTGTATTTCCAGCAGTTTTTATAGCTGTTCTAGCAAATTATAAATTGGAATAGTACACTGGACGAATTAACTGGCCATTCTTCCCTGCATGTGAAGCCCTGCCAAATGCCAGTCTTGAAGTCAGAAGGGAGCATAGGTGCCGGGAAAACAGTCTTCTATTTTTGGCACTCACAAGTAAGACTATTATAAACTACAGGCAATCTGTGGGGTCCAGCAGCATCCCATGTGTTGCTGTGGTAACCCATAATCACCTCCACTGAAAGAAAGGAACCACGGCATAGCATATTCATGGCATAATCATGGATTGCTGACAGTTCAAAACTTCCAGAACTTGTAAATGCCAAAAAAAAAAATATGTTTCATACCCCTCATCGAATATACAGCATCTGATTTCCTTTTGCTTTATTGCTGCTTTTCCTTCCTGCATATTTACTAGTCATAATCAGAACTTGCTTTTCCAGTGACACTCTGGCGTATCAGAATATCTATACACTTGCATGGGAAATACATCTCTCTCTTGTTCATGATTTCTATTTTATTTCTAAGAAAAAGAAAGTACAGATCAAAACTCTGGCAAGTTCTTTCCAGTGGTATAAATTTCACCCAAGCAGCCCATGTAGGGCAGGGATCCCAGGAAAGGAGGGGGATCCTCTAGTATCTTCTGAGGTGGGTTTCTTCTACTTATGACCCCTTTTTAATGGACTTTGTTTGGGGGCCCTTCATTTGAACTACACTGCTCTTTTGATTTGATCATTTTACCCCAGTTTGCGTGATGGTGTGTTGCTAGGCATTCAAAGTATAAGCACTACATGAACACCACAATTGAGGCCATCATGCCCCATAAAAAAAAAAAATTGGAACGTGACCTGAATCCAGAGGGCATAGTCAGGTCCCTATAAACAACAACAAAAAGAATCTAGGAAAGAAAAAAAGAAAAGTTTGGTCTAAACATGAACACAATCCAGGAACAAAATCAATTTACAACTGAAGGAAGTTGTAAAACCGATGGGCTGATTATTGGGAATAAATTTGCTGTTCCTGCTTCTATAAAATACTTTTGCACCCAGGATGCTGACATATGGGCTGTACCCCACTCTGTATGAGGAACTAGAGAAGGATACATTGTCCGGGGGAGTTCCTGATCTCCATTTCTGGTGGAGAGGTGGTCTTAAGCTTCTCTGCATTGGGAAAGGGTGTCAGCAGCTTCATTTCAAAGTCTTCTCGACGCTCGTACTCTTTCCCTCGGTAAATAAAAATCTTATTCTGTGGGCAGAAAGAAGAGAGACAATCACTCATTAACCTTCATAACTCACTACTCATTCCACAAAACATCAATCCATTGTATCACAGAGGCATCCCTTCCATTTACCTTTCCCATTCTTAGGCAAGAAGCAGGTTGATAACATGCTACAATGGTGTGATACTTACTTAGATTTAGCTCATGCCTTTTTATGAGTAGTTCAAAAGTAATTTACAGTTAGGTACAGTAGGTATTTACCTCTCTCCAAAGGGCTCACAATCTGGACACAGATCACCAGACCCTGTAAAACTAACATGCCAACTCCACCTTCATTCAATGTCAAGAACCGATATGCAGCCCTGGAAGTGGGAGAGGTGAAAATATCCCAGAAACAAGAGGAAATGAAGCTCAAAAATCATCAAGTTGGTGGACTACTGACCAGTAGGAGGTGAAGTGTGGAGGGGCTTTTTCGAAAGGGATATCCAAGTTTTGATGAGGACGTCCTCGCAAAACGTTCCCATCCAGGGGCGGGGAAACCTGTATTTTTGAAACAAGATGGACGTCCATCTTTTGTTTTGATAATATGGTCAGGGATGCCCAAATCCTGAAATTTGGTCATCCTTAGAGATGGTCATTCCTAGACTGGTCATTTCTGATTTTCGGCGATAATCGAAACCAAGGACGTCCATCTCAGAAATGACCAATTGCAAACCATTTGGTTGTGGAAGGAGCCAGCATTTCTAGTGCACTGGTCCCCCTGACATGCCAGGACAGCAACCGGGTGCCCCACGGGGGCACTGCAGTGGACTTCATAAATTGCTCCCAGGTACACAGCTCCCTTACCTTGTGTGCTGAGCCCCCCAACCCCCCCCTAAAACCCACTACCCACAACTGTACACCACTACCATAGCCCTTACAGGTGAAGGGGGGTACAGTGGGTTTGTGGTGGGTTTTGGAGGGCTCGCTGTTTCCTCCACAAACATAACAGGTAGGGGGGATGGGCCTGGATCCGCCTGCCTGACGTGCACTGCACCCACTAAAACTCCTCCAGGGACCTGCATACTGCTGTGATAGACCTGAGTATGACATCTGGGAACTTTGAACAACTTAGGGCCCTGTTTGCTAAACTGTGCTATAAGCGTGTTAGCGTTTTAAACATGCACTAAAAATTAGCGTGCACTAACGTGAGAGACATCCATATATTCCTATGGGTGTCTCTAGCATTAGCGCACGCTAAAAACACTAGCACACCTTAGTAAACAGGGCCCTTAGTGGTGTCATCAGCACATTTAATCTTCTCACTCATTATTCCCATTTCCAGATCTTTATAAATATGTTAAACAGTAGCACTCCCAGCACAAACCCCTGAAGAACCCCAGGTTAGCTTAGCTTTAGTAAAGACCCCCCCCCTAGTATTTACCCTTCTCCATTCAGAATATTGATCATTCAACCCTACTGTTTGTTTTCTTTTAACCAGTTCTTAATCCACAATAGGCCACTGCCTCCTATCCATGACAATCTAATTTCCTCAAGAGTCATTCATGAGGTACTTTGTCAAATGCCTTCTGAAAATCCAAATACACAGTATCAACCAGCTTACCTTTACCGGAAGTTTATTCACCCCTTCAAAGAAATGTAGCAGTTTGGTGAGGCAAGATTTACCTTGGCTAAATAGGAGCCAGCAGGCAGCTAAGTAGGACCATCCAAAGTATGAGCTCCAAAATCCATGGCTAAAATATGTATTGTGTATTGTGTTGGCATTGTAATGTAGCATACTATGACATACTTTGCATTGCTGTTTGAATATCTTTACTGCTGTAATTGTCTATTGCTTATGTCTAGCTTATTCTTGCTGTACACCACCTTGAATGAATTCCTTCAAAAAGGCGGTAAATAAATCTTAATAAATAAATAAAATAAATCTATGTTGGCTTTGTTTCGTTAATCCATGCCTTTGTATATGTTCAGTAATTTTGCCCAGCATGGATATCAGGCTTACTGGTCTATAATTTTCCAAGTCACCTCTGGAACTCTTTTTAAAAATTTGCATTACATTGGCCACCCTCCAATCTTCTGGTACCTTCCTTGATTTTAAAGATAAATTACATATTACTAATGATAGCTCTGCAAGCTCATATTTTAGTTCTATTAGTACTCTGGGTTGCATACCATTTGATCCAGGCAATTTGCTACTCTTTCGTTTGTCAAATTGCCCCATTACATTTTCCAGGTTTCTTGGGAAGCTCGCCAGGTGCCCTTGGCCTGGATTGGCCGCTGCCGTGGACAGGATGCTGGGCTTGATGGACCCTTGGTCTTTTCCCAGTGTGGCATTACTTATGTACTTATGTACAGAGATTTGTTTTGATTCTATTGACTCATCACCATTAAATACCACCTCTGGCATGGGTATCTCTCCCACATCTTCCTCATTAAACACCAAAGCAAAGAATTCATTTAGTCTCTCCACTATGGCCTTGTCCTCTCTGAGTGGCCCTTTTGCTCCTCGGCCATCCAGTGATCCAGCTAATTCTTTTACTGGCTTCTTGCTTCTAATATACCTAAAAAAGTTCTTATTATGTGTTTTTGACTCCAAGGCAGTCTTTTTATAAAGTCTCTCTTTGCCTTCCCTATCAGTGCTTTGCATTTGACTTGCCATTCCTTGCTGTTTTTGGCTTAGGTGCTAACCGGATATTTTCAGCAGCACTGTCTGGTTAAGTGCAACTAAATATGCCTGGTTAGTCCTGGACAAGCAAGTTAAATAACCGAAAGCCATTTCTGGTCTTTAAATTGCTTTGAATATCTACCCATTATTTATATAATATGGGAGTATATTTGTGCCTCTTCCCAAACCCGAATAAATGATTGAGGGCTCCTTTTACTAAGCGGTGGTAAGCCTAATGCGGGCTTACTGCTGGATATACAGGAAGTACCACCAGGCTACCGCAGCACCCTGGCAGTACTTCTCACCCCTAGTGCGTCAGTAGCGCCGGAGTGTACCTGGCGGTAATTGGGCAGTGCCACATGCTGCCCAGTTACTGCAGGGTTAACGCGGGAGCCCTTACCACCACCTCAATGGGTGGTGGTAATGACTCCCACCCAAAATGAAAACCAAGTCGTGGCTAATTTTAGAAAACTGTGCACCAGTCCCATATAAATCCTAGCAACTATCTCAGTCAAATTGGGTCCAGTAATTAATTCAATTAAAGCAAAATCTTCAGACTGTTTTTAGAGTTTTCTAGCTCTCAGACATATAAGAAAATTTTTTCAAAAACATATATTAACAAGTTTCATATTTTCATATTTTTCAAGGCAACCTCAGCGGCGCTCATTGCCAAAAATGTAAACCTGGCAACGTAACTAGCGCCCACTTCTTCATCGGTTCAGCCGATTTTCTTAATTTTTAAATTTCAAACCCTTTTATTTTTATCAATTAAGTTACTTATCTTTTCTTTTGTAATCAGACCAAGGGGTTCAACTGCCTGACATGCATGTTTTCCCACCCAAAATGGCCACATGGCAAGTGCTTTACTTACTGCATGGCCATTTCCTGCAGGAAGGCGAGACTTCCCTTTTACCAGCTGCAGTAAAAGGGGGCCCTGGCGTGCGTGTAAAACACGCACCAACACCAGCCCCAGCCCCCTTTTGCCGCAGCTTGGTAAAAGGGGCCCTGAAAATCCATTATAGCCTTGATTTTAGCAGCTTTTGTGCAGGTATTTTACATAGGTGCCCATAAGGGCAATTCTACATTTACATGCCACATGCATGCATAAAATTACAGAATAGTAGCACTTTCATGGGTAAGCATATACTTATGTATGCAAGTGCTGTTCTGTAATGGCATATTAGTGGCATACAAATAGATTCAGTAAATTTGGGCACCAAAAAAAAATCACATGGAGCACTATTGTATAAATGGTGCTCTGAGTTGCGTACCGTTTATAGAACAGCGCATAGCATCTGGATCCACGCTGTTTACACCAACTGAAAGCTGGTGTAAGAATTGACATGTAAGTTAGGTGCAGATCCCCCAAATTCTATAATACTGTGCACTTCTTTAGTGAATGCCCCTGCTCCTCCCATGGCTATGCACTTCTTAAGTGAATGCCCCTGCTCCTCCCATGGCTATACCAACCTTTGCAGTTGTGTGCCAAAAGATTTGCCTGCAGATCTTTATAGAACAGGACTTGGCAAAATGTGCGTGCAATTTCTAATTGCAGCCAAGCTTGTTACTCAATTAAAATGCAAACGCAAATTGAGCACATAGGTTTGGGCGCCATATATAGAATCTGAGGGATAGGGAGGGTGTACACATGGGCAGCAATGGCGGGTCACCCAGTTATACATGTAGCTTACAGAATTATTGGGTCCTTTTACTAAGGTGTGCTGAAAAATGGCTTGCGCTGTTGTAGGCGCATGTATTGGACGTGCGCAGGTCCATTTATCAGTGCACCTGTAAAAAAAGCCTTTTTTTGGCTGAAAATGATCGTGTGGCAAAATGGCACGCCTCCATTTTGTGCCTGAGATCTTACCACCACCCACTAACTTAGCGGTAAGGTCTCATACGTTAACTGGGCGGTAATTGTCAGCGCATATACACTGATAATTAGCACCCGGTTAGTGCCGCATGGTAGAAAATAAAAAAAATATTTTTTGCTGTGTGTATCGGACATGCATAAAAATGGAATTACCACCCGGGGCATGTGGTAGCCGGGCAATAGCTCCAAATTGATGCATGTTGGACGTGCGTAGGCACCTACATGCCTTAGTAAAGGGGCCCCTATGTGAGTTGGAAATGATAATAGCCGATCAGTGATAGATAAACAAACTTTATTCATGCAAATAGCAAAACTCCTTGCATCGCCCGACACTAGCCGTGTTTCACCCAGAAAGGGCTGCCTCGGGGGCTATCCTGTGGTATATATTTGCAGACAAGTGTATGAACGTCAGTGAGACTGTAGACAACGTCTTCTTTAAAAAACCAGCACTAACACTATTATAGAAGTGGAGTCCTTACAAATACCAGAGTGATGTATACAAACTCCTCTTGCTATCGATGTGAGTTACATGTGCCCTTACTACATTTATGCAACTGCAGTTATGTCAGAACTATACCTAGTGTAAATGTGGCTGTGTAAATGTTAGTTGCATTGATGTCAGGTTACGCTAGTATTCTACAATGGAATCCAAGTTTCCAGATGTTATTTTAGAATATAGTCTCTCACCACAGCATCGATCACCTAAACAGAGGTACCCACTTATTGAATTGCCTCCTATGTGTGCTTATCAAATAGACTTATAATAGGTGCCTATCTTCCCTCCTCCCTATCTAGGCCACCTGCCAATTACCCTGTAAGTGCAAAATGTGCATTAATGCTTGAAGTGAGTTGCTCAAGGTTAAGGAGCATCAGTGGGATTTGAATCCTCATTTCCCTGGTTCTGAGCCTGCTCCTGCTGTATTGAGGAGGCTTGAGTTGAGGTGGGAGTGGGGTGAAAGAGGTCTCTCTCACTGGCTGGGGAGGATGTTTTAAAAGAATTGTTATGCACTTTTCACAAAACTCAGGCTGAGTGTGTTTAAAGAAATGTGAGAAAACTGTATAGGGTGTTTTTTTTTCCCCTGAACAAAACATGGAGTCACACAGTGTTTGTGATTTATAGATTCGTGATACTGACAGTATCTTTCTTTCTTTGCCTGGCTCCTCTTGTAATACTCCTTTGATCCTCCCCCAAGGGTTCAGAGTGGTAAACAGAAAGCACTTTGGAAGACTTTGTCCAAGCTTGTCTAGCTGATTGCTTAGAAGCTTATATTTTTCAGCAAAGTGGGTCTCGTCTGATAACACAACTCGGCAGTAACTATACAGTTTCGCTGCAATGGATCCCCAGGATTGCACTTCGTGTCTAAACAGCGAGAAGCTCAGGCCATATCAGAAATGGACTTTAAAGTGATATTATGTATATACAAAGGCCCCTAAAATTGGTATATTGCACTATAAAAATGATCTTGTCAACATTCAAAAGCACTTATGCAGTTAACAACACCAGTACCCAGATAAGTGATGCTATCTGGGGTATTCAGAGGCACTATCCGGATAGCAGACTGAACACTGTCACTGCATAAATTCCAGTGCACACCACTTCACTTGGATATTCAGCACTGGTCACTATCCAGATAGTGGTGCTGTATATTAGGATATTTTTTGACCACCGCAGCTAAGTTTAAAAAAAATAAAGCTGACTGCAGTGGCTGAATATTCACCTAGACAGTTTCATTTTTCCTTAAACCTTCCATCTTGTACAAACTTATTTACAGCAAATAACTTAGGGACCCTTTTACAAAGCAGCAGTAAGCCCAATGCGGGCTTACCGCTTGCTAAAGGGGAAGTACCACTGGGCTACTGCAGGATGGTGGGGGAGGCAGGAGCTTGAAAAGGGAAATAGTACATTTCGAACCTTAGGATGGAGAAATTATATGCAAAAACACTACAAATAAATAATGCATAATTTTTCAGAATTTTCAAACCTTTTGCACAGAGTTCCCCCAGGAATTGTTGGACAGGAGTTCATATGGAACACAGGTGGAGTTGCAAAGTAAACATATTTTATAGAATATGCATGTACACTGCATGCATGCATTTACATCAGATTCCAAGCAGGTGTACATGGATATGTGTGCATTTTACCTACAACTGATGCACATTTTGTGAGGCTGTTTTAGAAGACACACAAACACCTATATTGTCTTTATAGAATGGCTCCAAAATAGGTACACACTTGGGCTTCATACCTATAAATACACTCCATGTAATTTGGTGATTCTGCTTTTGTTTATGATGGTTTTATGATGCAGTTTTAATGTAGTTTTTATTACTGTAATTCACTTTGATATATTTATAGAAAGTGTGTAATCAAATAAAATGAACAGAAATAAAACACCTATCTGTTCAAAGAAATAGGACAGCTGACTGTAATTAAGTTATGTGATATCTGTGTGAAGACTTGCACTAGTAATTATTTGATTTATAATTACTACCTCAATAAATGCAAGTTCCCAACCTAGTGTGTGAAGTGAATTGTTGCATCTACCTAGGGGTTCTACCTGTGAAGGCTCTAATTCACCATCTTTACAACCTCTCTGCAGGAGCTCACCTTCTGTACCAAGAACCGTAGTTGTTATGTATGGTCTATTTAATGGCATCTATGCAAGTATGTAAGCTACAGAATGAAGGAAAACATACTTAAAGATCAGTTTGTTCAGGATCCTTTTTACAAAGCTGCCAGTTTGAAGCTACCACCGGCCCAATGCAGGCACCAGTGGTAGTTCTAGCCCCAGTGCGTGCCATTTCCTGTGCTGGGGAAAATAGGGCTCAATTTTATTTGTGCGGTGGTTACCCAGGGTAATCGAGCAGAACTGTTTGCTGCCTGGTTACCGCTGGTTTAGCGCAGGAGCCCTTAAAACCACTTCAGTGGGTGGAGTTAAGCACTCCCCCTCGTGTGGCTATGCAGGAAGAGCAATCTTACTGCATGGCCACGTATTTTTGCACCCTTTTAACCCGTTGCAGTAAAAAGGGCCTCAGCATGCAGCAAAAACATCCACTGCCGCAGGGTCCTTGCTAGTTGACTCTTTGGGAATGCTATCACTGCAGTAATCCTAAAATGTTTTTCCTCGCTCAAAAAACCTTCTGGACCGGATTCAGTAAATGACATCTAATTTAAGTACCAGAAAGATCCATGTTAAACTCATATTCTATAAAGGGCACTCCACACCAAGCACCCTTTATAAAATAATGCTTAGTGCCAATTCCCACGTTCAACTTTGGGCAAGAGGATTTATGCCTACTGAAATCTGGTTGGGTGTACAACCCCCAAATTCTATAACACTGTGCCTAAAGTTTTGGAATGTCCCTGATCTGCCCATGACCCTCCCATGAGCTGCACATGAGACTTTTTGGGTGTGCAGCATTATAGAATAGCACATAGGCAGATGCACATGTAAATCCAAAGTAGTGCCAATTAACACCAATAACTGATTGTCAATGGCTCATTAACTAATTAATTTGAACAAACATGTGCCCTGTGTACCAAAATTTGGGCAACCTATATAGAATCCAGGGGTCTGTGTCTTCTTAGATGCTCCATTGTGCTCCTCATCAACTAATTACTAATTGCACATTCACTTAAGTTCTTTGTATTCCCTGTTAGCACATGTCCACCGACAAAATATTTTGAACAGTTTTTGCTGATCCTGAGAGCAATACAGAGAGGTGTATTTGGAGGCATAGAGAAGGAATATCCTCGTAACCAATAAGTAGCAATCTAAGCTTTTAAAGCTCCTTTCATAATACAGAATTTAAAAAAATAGAGAAGACCCATCAACAATAAATGAAAAGTAATTGACTAGAGTTTTATGGGCATGCTCCTCTTGGAAGTAACAATACTGGTTAGAGAGGTGCATGAATGTTTGAGTCAACAATAGGTGGGCACATCATTCAGGGGCAGAGAAGCTCATCATGGCTGCCCCAATGCTAAAAGCTTCTTAAAAACATATGTAAGAACAGAAGCACTGCCATACTGGGATAGACTGAAGGTCCATCAAGCCCATTATCCTGTTTCCAATAGTAGCCAATCCAGGTTACAAGTACCTGGAAAGATCCCAAAAGAGTAACACAAATTTTATGCTGCTTATCCTAGAAATGAGCAGTGGATTTTCCTAAGTACATCTAAGAAGGCAAGACTCCACTGCTACCAATGTAAATAATCAAGAGATATGTGCAGCCAGGGGTGGCCCAAGGCAATCTTCCGCCTGAGGCGAGGGCTCAGATGGCACCCACTCAGCCGTGGTCTAGCATCTCCCCCCCCCCCTTCCTCGAACCTACCTTTGTTTTCCAAAAGACAGCAGTGGCAGTGATTCCTTTAGGCTGCCCTGCTGCTGACACTGGTCTCTTATCTCTACTGCGGCCCACCTCTGAGGAAACAGGAAGTTATGTCAGAGGCAGGCCGCAGCAGAGAGAAGAGGCCAGAGTCTGCGACAGGGTAGCCAATGGGAATCGCTGCCGCCACTGCCTTTTAATAAAGGTAGGCTTGGGGAGGGGATTGAAATAGAAAGGGGGGAGATGCCAGACCATGGCCTGTGTGGGGAGATATGCCGCTCCTTAAAGAGTGCTGCCTGAGGCCCCTGCCTCAGGTGGCCTAATGATCGGGCCAAGAAAATCCAGAAGAGGAAAATAAAAGTTCTGCAGAAACAGCAGTACAGTTCACAAAAGAAGAATACACGTCTTCTAATAGTTGAAAAAGGCTTTTTATTCTTGCCACTTTAAAACACAACCTGATGTGGCCACGTTTTGCCTCTGTAGAGGCTGCGTCAAGGATTATCAACAGTGTGGTGAAACATAAAAAACATACGTTTGTTAAAAATGAATATTAACTAAACCATAAAATAAAATACTGTCTCAAAATTAACATACATACTAAAGACAAGATTATCAGTTTTCAATAGAGACATACTAATTGATATAATTCAAAAATGTTAATACATATATCATTAATATTAATAATATTAAAAAGCACAAACTCTCAACACATACATTCAAAGGCACAAGATAAAAACAATGCACAAAGAATATGTTAATTATATCAATTATTAGTATGTCTCTATTGGAAACTGATAATCTTGTCTTTAGTGTGTATGCGAATTTTGAGACAGTATTTTATTTTATGGTTTAGTTATTATTCATTTTTAATAAATGTATGTTTTTTTTATGTTTCACCACACAGTTGATAAGCCCTGACGCAGCCTCTAGAGGGGTGAAATGTGGCCACGACCCACATAAGCTCTGGCAGTCACCATTTCCATGATTAGCCCCGGATATTCAGTGCTGGGTCATGTGGGCACCGTCACTGAATATCCAGGGCTGGCGAAGGTCAGTGTTTACAAAAATGCTGACCAATGCCGGCTGAATATTGACTGGTTAGTGCCTAAATTTAAGCACCATTTGTGATCTAAGACTGCAGAATACTAGCACTTACTGTTTGAATGCAAGGTGGGGGGGGGGGGGGGTGTACACATGGACAGAGCATGGGCAGGTCCCCAAATTATGTGGATTACTTATAGAATTACTGCAAGTGACCTGCTAAAGTACAACATTTACATGCTGACATTTACACCTGCTTCTTATATGGCGTAAGTGATAGTACCATCTTGGCATTCAAATGCTGACTTATACTGCATTCTAGAATGGAATCTAGGTGCCCGGATGCTGTCATACATTTCACACTTAGTGCCCTGCAATTTGGTGCTAAAATTGGATGATCTTTGCAGAATTCCCCCAAAGAACACAATTCTTTAATTGGATGCCTAGTAGGTGACTCTTTTCCTTTATAAGACAGGCTTTTAAAAGGCGCACTGCTATGGAATTGCTCTTTAACTGTCTAAGCTCCAACCTTAGATACTGACCATTTGCACATCTTTGATAAACATTCCTAATTCTCAATCCCTTTCATTAAAAATTCCTGAATTCACTCAGCTCATGATTATCGGCTGCTCAAGAGACCAGCCAGTGCTTAATTATGAATGCTTATGAAAGATGTGCAAATGGATAGCCTTGACAATGGACACTACCAGCATGAATTTCAAGCTTGTGCTAATTCAACTATTTTTCTGTACACCTGCAGAGAGGGAGTATAAGGATTGTTTTCTGGCTCCTCCAACACTAGGTATTAGACTTGCAGACAAGCGTCTTGTTGTTTGCAAAGTGTGACAGAGTTAATTTTAACTCAGCATGGATCAGACTGGCAGGGACAGGATTTCTGCTGCTTTCACCTGAAATAGAATCTTGAGCAGCCTACAAGAGGAAAAGTATTTAGCCAAATTTTCACCTAGGGGAACTGCCCTCTTTTCTGCTTAGAAATGAGCATGCGTGGATTGTTCTCTTATAAATTATTTCAGAGGCAGATTGAGATATCTCATCTATTTGGTCTGGCAGTTTCCTCCTGTTCCCTTAAGTATTTCCAGATCCTCTGGGACCAGAGCTGGGATTGAATGCCATAAACATTTTTTTTAACACTGACCTGTGGATTTTTTCCCCCTTAATTTAGGTCATTTCACTCAGTCCATCCAGACACTGCAATAACAGTTCTTGGCAGCAGGCAACACAGTAGGGTTCCCTCCAAAACCCTTTAATCTTGGGCCCTAAATCCAGACAACAGACCAATGTACTATTGACTGGGATTTCCTCTCTCAGAGGCTGTGGGTACTACTTTTGCAGTATCCTCAGCCCTGACATGTGGAGAGGGAGAACTGACCCAGGAATTGAACCCAGATTTTTGATACAACCATGCATGCAGAGCCAACATTAACCACATTGGGGCCTATGGTAGAAGCAAAGGAATGGACTTAGCCAGTACTAGGTACCCTCAAGCTCCATCTCTGTGACATTACTTAGTTTTGTTTAAGGGTTCTTTGCAGCACTGGGTGGGGGGGAGGGGGGAGGAAGAGGGTGTCTAGTCAACTACCCTATTTGTCCCACGTCTCTCAAAACCAGTCATGAATGTGCAACACTGTCACATTCTTAAAAATTGTTAGCATGAACAAGAGAACCTGAAGTGATTCTTCTGTGTGTTTCTGAAACACTGCCCAGCACTTCATATAGTCCATCTTCATCATTTTTCTCTTCTATATAAATAAAACTTCTCTTTTGAAGTGATTTATCATTTATGCTTTCCGTCTGCACTTTTTCATACTTTTTACCTGAAATATTCAAATAATCTGACTCAAATTTGTTTTTATGCCACACACAGATTTTACCTTCTTTGTTGGTTTCAAAAATGCATAAAACTTTATTAGTTTTGAGCAGTATCACAGGAGCTGACCGTGGTGCTGGACAGAAGTGAAAACAGCCAATTGGGGGTAGAACGTACAAAAAGAACAAATTAATCTGCTTCCTTAAAAGAAAGTTTTTGCTTTTTATCACCAGTAAATAATTTGTTCATTTACATTCTTGCATTTGCTCTTGTTTGTTTTTAACTTGCAGTCATGTATGCTCTCTCTCAATTGCATCCTTCACCTACATTTATGTATATCTGTTAATTTTTCTGTTTTTCTTTCCATATACAAATAAATACAGATGAAACTGAACCTTACACTTCATCTGCATTTATCTGTAACAATGGAAAAGCAGAAACCCTTTCTTTCAATTCACCAGTTTCTTTCTTTTCTCTTCTCAGTGACAGTTGAGAAGTAAAGCACAGAAAACCAGCTTACAGATGGTAAGATTAGCAAAGTGACAGATGTGTTGACATGAAACATCTGCAGTAATTTTTTTTCTGATCCAGAAATCCAAGAGATATAGTGTTTTTCTTATAATTTCAACAGATTCACCTTGTGCATATTCGCAAAGCAATTTTTGATGTTTTAGGGCCAACCTTGTGGAATCAACTACCACTTCCCACTGAAAAATGTGTGGGATTTATTTACCTGTATGCTTACATCATATCTCCATTTCCCTACAGTATATCTGTTTAAAGCCTTAATTCTCATTTCATAGGGTTCTTACAGTAACACAGAGGACAATATTCAACTCCAATTTTGTTATGTAAATTAGCTGTCTGATAAGGTTAAAGGTTTGCTCATAATTATAGTCATATTGAAAGGGGCGCCATTTTGCACCTGAAGTCAGATGGGGTGGGAGTGGAGGGAGACTGCTCCTGCCCTGTCCCACTATACCATCATGAATGCCCCTTGGGTAAGTCCTGGAAGTTCATGGAGGGGGTCGGGTGGGTAGGTGGGAGGAGCATCAAAAAGGTCTTTGTGTAATTATGGCCTTTGGGAAGGGGGATGAATGCTGATTTGTGTGTGTGTGTGTGGGGGGGGGGGGGGGGATTGCAATGGGGTGAACTGACACCCTCACAGATCTCCTTATGTGGGTTTCAGCCAATATTCAGCCAAGACCTGCATAAGGGTTTTACATGGGTCCCAACTGAATATCAGCCAGGACCCACATAAGTGCCATTGGCTAGGAGAAGTCCAATCATATCCAGATATTTAATACTGGTGCCTGAACATGGCCCAGCATTGAATATCCAGGACTAATTTAACTGGCACCAGTTAGCGCATAATAAATGTTGACTGCCGCCAGTTGACTAATGACCAGTGAAAATTTAGCAGGGCTGAGTGCCTAAATTTATACTTGAAATTTCATGAAACTTCTAAATTTATGAGCATAAAAAAATGGTGGCAATGGGGGTGGGGGGGGGGGGGGCGGAGAAAAAAGTTAGGAGTTTTGTACTGATTTTCAGCACTAGGCTCATAGATTCATAAATCTGGGTAAATGAATGGCAGGTCTAAATTTATAAAAGTGACATAAACCTCTCAATAAAGACCTCAGCAGTGCTACTCAATGAGCATTGGTTAGCCACATCAAGATTTAGGTACTTTTGTTAGTTCCAGCGCTACTATTTGGATTTGTGAAGTTTTAAATGCTGGTATTGAAGTTGTGAGTGCCATTTGGTGTGAGTGTATCAGGCCTAAATTTATAAACATAAATTGTAATCTTCTAAATTCAGATGAATTTTCAGCTGAAAACCTAGGTTCCTATGTCTGGCTGAAAATATTCCTTAAGCATAAATTTAGGAGCTCACTAGCTGATATTCAGCTGACCATAGTGTCTGTTTTTTTAAATGCTGACCACCACTGGCCAATTTAGATCCAGATATTCAATTCTGGGCCATGTCTGAGTACCAGCATTGAATACCCAGATTCAGCCATGGACCTGGAAGTTATGTGAGTGCTGGCCTAAATTTAATATTGATACCTGCATGCCTAACTGGTCTAATCTGCCTAGTTAGGTACATGGGTGCAAGCAATGAATGTGGCTATTGTCCACATATCTGCCAGCTGTATCTAGACTCTACCTCTGGACTGCCATGGCACTAACAGAACAGTGCCACAGTGGTCAGAGAAGATATTCAGTGGCACTGTCCAGATAAGAGCTACTGAGAGGCTCATTTTCAAAGCACATAGCCTTACAAAGTTCCATAGGTTACTATGGGGCTCATTTTCAAAGCAGTTGACTAACAAAGTTCCATAGGTTATTATGAGGCTCATTTTCAAAGCACTTGACTAACAAAGTTCCATAGGTTACTATGGGGCTCATTTTCATAGCAGTTACATTTGCAAAGTTCCAAAAGTTACTATGGGACTCATTTTCAAAACACTTGACTTATAAAGTTCCATAGGTTATTACGGGGCTCATTTTCAAAGCATTTTTGAAAGAGAAGGGCGCCCATCTTTTGACACAAATCGGGAGATGGGCATCCTTCTCTCAGGGTCGCCCAAATCGGCATAATCGAAAGCTGATTTTGGGCGTCCCCAACTGCTTCCCGTTGTGGGAACAACCAAAGTTCATGGGGGAGTGTCGGCAGTGTAGCGAAGGCGGGACTGGGGTGTACCTAACAGATGGGCGTCCTCGAGCGATAATGGAAAAAAGAAGGGCGTCCCTGATGAGCACTTGGGTGACTTTACTTGGTCCATTTTTTCTTATGACCAAGCCTCAAAAAGGCACGAACTGACCAGATGACCAACGGAAGGAATCGGGGATGACCTCCCCTGACTCCCCTAGTGGTGACTAACCCCCTCCCACCCTGAAAAAAAACAACTTTAAAAACTTTTTTTGCCAGCCTGAAATGTCATACTCAGGTCCATCGCAGCAGTATGCAGGTCCCTGGGAGGGGAGGTATGTGTGTGTCAGCGGAGGCATAGCGAAGGCGTGGACGTCCTTCTTTCAAACATTTTGGACGTCCTGAACTGACCCCCCACAGGGACGCCAAATTTCAAGGGACTGGAGTGGAGGAGTGGCCTAGTGGTTAGAGCACTGATCTTGCAATCCAGAGGTGGCTGGTTCAAATCCCACTGCTGCTACTTGTGATCCAAAATTCAAATAAAGGGGGTGTCAGATGCATAGCAGGCATGGACATCCTTCTCACATAAACATCCAGGCATGGATGTCTTTCTCACAGAAACATCCATATTTTGGATGTCCTCGGAGGCATAGCAGAGGAAGTCCTTCACCCATACTCTTAAAAAAAAAAAAGATGTCCCTGACGAGCCATTGGACGTTTTCACCTGGACTTGTATTTCTCTAAGGTTGTAGATGGCAATTTATTTAAGGTTGTAGACGGCTATTATACACACAGCTTGTCTGCATGTATGAAGCCATCTTTGGCATGTGCAGAGCAGCCACACATAATGTTTGGCTGCTCTGCACTGGCTTCCCCTCCTTAGGAAGGAAATCGTGCGCAAATGAGCTCATTTACATGCGATTTCCTTCATGCATGCCCGTTCCTTTCCGAATCGCTAAGGGATCGGTAAGGGAAGGGCTTTTCTATGTATCAGGCCCTCAGGGAGAGAAGCATGAATTTTCTGTGTACATGCATGTTACCCTGGCCAGGCTTTGCGCACAAGTACATATTTAATTGGTTGCCCTGTCCAGGCTCAGCCCTGTTTTGGGTTGGGCAAAGTAAAAGTATAACTGCACTATGCACTTGTATGTTCTAGGAGAAATTCTTTAGAGCTTGCTTTTTTTTAAATTTTATTTTTCCCTGGCTCTTTGCTCTGATATTCCTCTCTGTGCATAGTGGAGATATAGCCACAAGTCTATGCAGGCCAAACTCTTCATGCCTCCTCCCCAAGTATGGGAGGCTAGAGACGGCTATGAATATCATTTACCTGTAACCAGAAGCTGTATAGCTGTTCACTATGGCATCACATTAAAGGTATCTATCGTATCCTGGGTGAATGCGTGAGTCTGTAGTCTATATCCAAAAATACATAAGAACTCACAAGATGTACTATAAGAACATAAGAGTTGCCATACTGGGACAGACTGAAGGTCCATAAAGCCCAGTATCCTGTTTTGGGGATCCACTCCAACTCAGGTGGTTAATATTTTGGGTTGCTTGGCATATGGTCCGACCACTACAAAGCACATATTACCCTCCAATGGAAATGAAAGACCTACCTAACAAACAAATACAAAAAACCTACACCACAAGAGGAAAAATTGATCCGGTTAAATTTGGGCAACAGATCTACAACGACGGATGGACAATAAAGACAGACACAACTCAATTCCTCTCAAACTGGGATGATAGATGTAAACTAACACTGGACAACATCACCCCGATCCAAACCAGAACTTCGCACAGAAAGAAATCAACACCTTGGTTCAACGAAGAACTGAAAAAACTCAAAACACAAGTTAGGAAACTGGAACGTGCGTGGAAGAAAAAGAAAGATGATCCCACACTTAACGATTGGAAACAACTTCGAAGGAAATATAAATACACCATAAGACAAACCAAAAGACAATACTACAAAACTGAAATTGGACCAAATTACAAAGACACACACAAACTCTTCCAACTTGTGAATAAATTACTAGACACCACTCCAGTCACCAACAACTGCAAAGACACACCAGGAGCTGACGACTTGGCGAAATACTTCAAGGAGAAAATGATTCAACTGCGACTGAAAATACCCGCTAGCCACATTGAATACACCACACTCCCAGACTGCCTGGACCCAGACCCTGGAATCTACCCAGCAGACAGGATCTGGACTGAATTCACAACACTACCGGAAGATCTTATCTCACAAATGCTCAAAAGATACGCCAAATCCTACTGCAAACTAGATATTTGCCCAAACAACCTCATGAAATTGGCCCCTCAACAATTTATAATGGACCTAACAAACTACGTGAACTTTATGCTACAAAATGGACTCTTCCCAAGGGAAAAAGGTAACATTTTACTCACCCCTATACCTAAGGATGCAAAGAAAAATGCTAATGAACTAACGAACCAGTAGCATCCATCCCACTAATTACCAAAATAACAGAAGGTATAGTGACCAAACAACTCACAGACTATCTAAACAAGTTCTCAATACTACACGATTCTCAGTCAGGATTTTGCTTTAATGACAGCACTGAAACCGTATTAGTCACGCTTATGACCAAACTCAAACAACTAATAGCAAACGGCAACAACATTCTATTGTTACAATTTGACATGTCAAGTGCATTTGACATGGTCGACCATGGAATTCTATTACATAACCTCGAATACTTCGGAATTGGAGGCAACGTTCTTAACTGGTTTAAAGGGTTCCTCACTACACGCTCATACCAAGTGACATTAAAGTCGACTACATCAGCCACATGGATACCTGAATGCGGAGTTCCACAGGGATCGCCCCCTCTCACCAACCATATTCAACCTAATGATGACACCCTTGGCCAAACTACTATCGAATCAGAACCTAAACCCATACATATACGCTGATGATGTAACGATCTTCATCCCATTCAAACAAGATCTAAGGGAAATCTCCAATGAAATCAAACAAAGCCTACATACTATGAATTCCTGGGCAGATGCTTTCCAGTTGAAACTCAATGCAGAGAAAACCCAATGTTTGGTACTAACCTCGCAATACAACAAGAATAAATTTACCACCATCAACACACCTAAGCTAAATTTACCAGTCTCGGATTCCCTAAAAATCCTTGGTGTCACCATTGATCGACACTTAACACTTGAGAACCATGCAAATAACACTACGAAAAAGATGTTTCATGCAATGTGGAAACTAAAAAGAGTCAGACCATTTTTCCAAGAACTGTCTTTTGCAATCTGGTACAATCATTGGTACTTAGTCACCTGGATTATTGCAACTCACTTTACGCTGCTGTAAAGAACAAATACTTGAAAAACTCCAGACAGCCCAGAATACAGCAGCCAGACTAATATTCGGCACACCAAAATACTAAAGCGCGAAACCCTTTTGGGAAAAATTACACTGGGTCCCACTAAAGGAACGTTATCATGTTCAAACTCTGCACCCTGGTCCACAAGATCATCCATGGTGACGCCCCAGCCTATATGTCAGACCTGATAGACTTACCACCCAGGAACGCAAAAAGATCCTCTCGCACATTCCTTAATTTACATCCTCCCAAATGCAAGGGTCTGAAATACAAATCAATGCATGCATCTACCTTTTCCTATACGAGCATGCAACTCTGGAACGCGCTGCCACGTAACCTGAAAATGGTCTATGAATTGACCAATTTCCGCAAACTATTGAAAACCTATCTCTTCGACAAGATATATCACAAAGATCAACATGTGTAACTGTATAATTCAACATGTGTAACTGTATAGTCTTAAAATTTCCAGACTGTCTTACAATGTTTTATAATGTCTTTCTGCTCTAACGCCCTCATCTATCTTACTACCATGTAACACAAAACCCTCTGTAAACCAAATGTATATTCAATGCTATTTCCAGTATCCATGACGAAATGTAAGCCACATTGAGCCTGCAAAGAGGTGGGATAATGTGGGATACAAATGGCATAAAATAAATAAATAAATAAATAAATAGCTGCTGGAGGTTGAATTTCACGCCCACTCGCCTTGGAGTTATGCCCACTCCAAATCAGCCATCCAGCTATACCCCTGGTCTGTTATTTCAGGAGCAATTCTTACTCCAGAACTCTCACCTAAGTCTGCTAATGTATCTGAAGCCTAAGTTCAGCCTCATAGAAATCTGCTATTAAGGTTTTTTTTTGTGATATAAATCTATTACAGTTCATTTGAAAAGCCAATATATGTATTTTTAAGAGAAGTAGACCTGAAAGTATTAATATGTTGAATAACTTCTTGCTGATAACACTGAATCATACCATCATCTTCTACCGTCTACAATCATCATAAAGTATCTGAGCGCTTTAGCGTGTTAGCCTCATTGCCTCGTGGCATTCTCACTGCTTTTTCTTAAATTTCACCAAAGACATAGCTCAGCAGTATGCCTAGGAGTTTATCTTGTTGAACAGAATGGATTGGCTATGTAGGTCTTTATCAGCCGTCACCTACTATGTTAAAATGAGGGGCATAATCGAACGGCGCCGGCCATCTTCAGGGCCGGCTCTGTGACGGGGCGGAGCCAAATGTATTTTTGAAATACGCTTGGCGCCGGCCAAATCGCTTGCCGGGTTTAGAACAGGATCGCCGGGTTTATATGAGATGGCCGGCTTTGTTTTTCAGCCATAATGGAAACCGGGCCCGGCCATCTCAAACCTGGTGAAATGCAAGGCATTTGGGCGTGGGAGGAGCTAGCATTTGTAGTGCACTGGCCCCCCTCATATGCCAGGACACCAACCGGGCACACTAGGGGGCACTTAAACAATTAAAAAAAAAAAGCAGCTTCCAGGTGCATAGCCCCCCAAATCCCCCCAAAACCCACTCCGCACAATTCTACACCATTATCATAGCCCTAAGGGGTGAAGGGGGGCACCTACAGTGGGTACAGTGGGTTTTGTTTTTTTTTGGAGGGCTCAACATTAACCACCACAAGTGAAACAGGTAGGGGGGTGGGCCTGGGTCCACCTGCCTGAAGTGCACTGCACCCACTAAAAACTGCTCCAGGGACCTGCATACTGCTGTCAAGGAGCTGGGTATGACATTTCAGGCTGGCATACAGGCTGCCAAAAAAGTTTTAGTTTTTTTGGGTGGGTGGGGATTGGTGACCACTGGGGGAGTAAGGGGAGGTGATCCCTGCTTCCCTTTGGTGGCCATCTGGTCAGTTGGGGCACTTTTTTCAGACTTGGTCCTAAAAATAAATGGACCAAGTCCGGCCGGCCGAAATGCTTGCTCAAGCCGGCCATTTTTTTTTTCATTATAAGGTGAAGCCGGCCATCCCGTACCCATGCCCCCCCATCCCGCCTTCGCTACCCTACCAACACGCCCCCTTGAAGGTTGGCTGGCGCCGCAACGAAAAAGCAGTTGGGGCCGGCCAAAATCGGCTTTCAATAATACCGATTTGGCCGGCGATCTCCTGATTTGTGTCGGAAGATCGCCGGCGATCCCTTTCGAAAATGAGCCTGTATGCTACAGAAAGGTACCTGATAGCTCCAGACTCTTACCCGCAGGAATGTTGGGAAACCTTGCCCATAATAACCAACAGCAAAATAGTCCGGGGTGGAACGCAAAACCTTCATGATGTTCTCATAAAGTCTGGCTTCTTGTTGCTGTAAAATAATGGAGACAGACAGTGATTAGTTCAGAGAATTCATTTACATAGTTCACTGATATAGTTTGTGACTCAGTGACTGGTAAAGATGTTAGCATTCTGGCTGATATTCATATGTTCAGAATGAGAGAGAGCTAAAAACATTCAAAGACACATTTATAGGACACAGAGCCAGGAGCTCAAAAGGACTTATGCACTCTGTAGCCTAAGTTCTTTTTTTAATAAAGTCTTCCCTCCCCCTACCCCATGGAAAGCTTAATATTTGACTGTATAAATCATTATACAACCAAAGTTAGCCATTTTAATTTCTGGGTAGGATCTGGGGTGTTCTGAAAATGTACATGGATACTGACAAGTGTAAACCACTCAGATCTGAAAAGTGGGAGGTATATCAAGTTTTAAATAAAGATAAAGATAAAGATAAAGCTCTGAGGATGACATTAAGATCCCATGCTACCAGATATGGTTTGATAGGAGGTTTGGTATGAAATAAACCTTTCATGGATTTATTTATCAAGGGATGAACCAAAACTGACTTGTTATCAACTGCATAATGAAAAGTACTAATGACACTCAAGTATACTCTGAGTTAGTTTTGAGGCCAGAATTGGAAAGATGGAGGAGGTACTCCATAAGGGAAGGAAGAGAGAATCTAGTAGGCTCAAGTGCTCTGGCTGTACTCCAGAGGAAAAATCTTTTCCACTTGAAGCGGTAACATTTCTGCATAGAAGGCTTTCTAGAGGCTAGGAATATTTTAGAAACTGAATCTGGAAGATTTAAGGAAAATAAGTCTATGTTGTCAAGAAACATGCTGTCAGGGCTAGAGAATGGGGGTCTGGATTCAGGTAAAACCCCTCATTCTGTGTTATGAAGGTTGGAAAAGGATTCAAACTCTTTGGACAATAACTCTAGGAGAAGAGGAAACTAAATCTGATGTGGCCAGTAAGGAGCAATGAGGATCATGGTCCCTTAGTCTCGATGCAGCTTGAGAAGTGTTTTCCCAAGAAGAGGCAGTGCGGGAAAGGCATATAGAAGATCTGTTCCCCAATGTAGTAAGAATTTATCTGGGGCTACTTGATTGGGAGCAGAGTGTCTGGAACAGAAGTGGGAAGCTTGATGTTCTGTGGTGAAGTGAAGAGGTCTATCGCTGGGGATCTCCACTGCTAGACGATTCAACGAGCTACAGGCATGCTGAGGGGCTACTTATGAGGCTGAACAACTCTGCTCAGTTTGTCTGCCACAACATTCTGATTACCTGTTAGGTAAATGACTCTTATAGAGATGTTTTGAGAAGCTGCCCAAGTCTATATCTGGAATGCCTGTCAGCTGACGGAATAAGAACCTGGTCCTCCTTGTTTGTTGAGGTAATACATTACAACCTGGTTGTCTGTGCAAATGAGGACTATCTGATTGAGGATGCAGTCTTGGAAAGTTTTGAAGGCATTCCAGACTGTTTGTAATTCCAGGAGATTGATATGATGTTGTTTCTCCTGTAGGGTCCAAGAATCTCTGTATGAAGACCATCAAGATGAGCACCCCAACCCACCATCAGGGCCGCCGAGAGGGGGGGGGACAGGGGGGACAAAATTCCCCGGGCTCGGGCCTCCGGGGGGGGGGGGCCGCCGCTGCAGTCCAGCCCGCCCTCCCTCCCTCCCTCCGTCGCTCCCTGGCATTGAATTTAAGCGCCTCACCTTCGAAAGCACAGCAAGCAGTGGCAGACCACTCCTTCCTTCCGTGTCCCGCCCTCGCCTGACGTAACCTGCGAGGGCGGGACACGGAAGGAAGGAGTGGTCTGCCGCTGCTTGCTGCACTTTCGAAGGTGAGGCGCTTAAGGTCTGTGCAGAGGGCTCGAGGGTGGAGAGAGGGCCCAGTGGTGGGTGGAGGGGGGGGCCCGGTGACCTCGATGGATAGTAGTCAGAGTATCAATATCTATCAGCAAATCTTGAAGAAGAAGTGGCAGTAGGCTGTGACCTGGATAGAGTTTTAATAGTATCTATGGTTTTTAATTAGGTTGGCTACCTCCTTCACTTTATTACCGAATAAATTGTATACCCGACAAGGACATCTGCCAGAAATTCTTGGACTGTAGATCTGAGGTTGGAAACTCTGAGCCAGGAAAGACACTGCATTGCTATTCTTAAGGCGGAGATTGGGTGGCGACGCCGGTAATTGGAAACAAAATGGGAGCTAGGCAGACTTCTAGGGTCTATGCCCTGATCGTGACTGAATAGATAGGGATGGGCTGGAGTGTAAATTTTAAGGGGCTTCGATGTTAGCTTCAAAACTTAGTACAAGAACAGTACTGGACAGACTTCTACAGTCTGTGCCCTGAGAAAGGCAAGGACAAATCAAACTCTGGTATACATATAAAGTATCACATACCATGTAAAATGAGTTTATCTTGTTGGGCAGACTGGATGGACCATACAGGTCTTTATCTGCCATCATTTACTATGTTACTATATGTGAGAAAAAATGTTAAAGGCATCAAAGGCATGCAGTGCCAGATATTTATGACAATCCAGAAGTATCCTATGAAGTTTAAGAAACTCATCAGCTTTTTCAGGAGGAAGGAAGTCTGCATAGGTGAGAGTACTCTGTATTAGAGATTTTAAATAAATTGTGGAATAAAGTTGGTAATCTAAGATGCAATTGGTTAGCATTGAGGCTTGAAATGTTCTTCTTCCCAAAGAGACTAATGGTCTAGCTTCTCTACCAGGAGGATCAGAAGCATGAGACTTCATACTGCGAGTGCACTTCAAAGCGGATTCCACAACTAGGGAATGATGGGGTAACTGTGATTTTTCAAACCTAGTGCATTTGTATGCTGTACATTGTAACAATTTTCTTTGGAGCAACTTGAACTGTTAGAGGACCCTCCCAGTTTTAAACAGAGCATCCCTCATGACTGTATGAAGAGGAGCTGTGATTCCTTCTCTAGGATGAGAGTCATAATCTAGAATATCAAAGAGTTTTCAACAAAGCTCCTCTGCAGTCTCTAATTTGAAAGGTATGGCCTGGGACATCTCTCGGACAAAACCAGGAAATGATATACGAGACTCAGATAGATTACAAATTCAGCAGGACATAAATCACACCTTTGAATCATTGTGGGTTGAAATTCCATGTATAAAAAGGAAAAGGACGGTGATAGGAGTGTACTACCCTCCGCCTCGGCAGGATGAGTAGGTAGACGCAGAAATGATAA